>NC_036844.1:23994217-24005328 GCF_002910315.2 Salvelinus sp. IW2-2015
CCACACTTTGTCAACATGGGATAGCGCCTGGAATGCTAATCAGGATCATCTGAATTCAGATTTAGGGAAGAGAAGGAGAGGGACAAAGGAGACAGACAGAGAGGGGAGGAAGGATATATACTGAACAAAAATACAAACACATGTGCAACAATGTTCAAGATTTTACTGAGCTACAGTTCATATAAGGAAATCAGTCAATTTAAATAAATAAAATAATGCAGATATGCATCAATGGTCACAGATACCTGAAAAAAAAGGTAGGGGCGTGGATCAGAAAACCAGTCAGTATCTGGTGTGACCACCATTTACCTCATGCAGCACGACACATCTCCTTTGCATAGAGTTGATCAGGCGGTTGATTGTGGCCTGTGGAATGTTGTCCCACTCCTCTTCAATGGCTGTGCAAAGTTGRTGGATATTGCCGGGAACTGGAACACGCTGTCGTACACATCGATCCAGAGCATCCCAAACATGCTCAATGGTTGACATGTCTGGTAAGTACGCAGGCCATGGAAGAACTGGGACATTTTCAGCTTCCAGGAATTGTGTACAGATCCTTACGACATTATCATGCTGAAACATGAGGTGATGGCAGAGGATGAATGGCACGACAATGGGCGGCAGGATCTCATCACGGTATCTCTGTGTATTCAAACTGCCATCAATAAAATGCAATTGTGTTTGTGGTCCACAGCTTATGCCTGCCCATTCCATAACCCCAGCGCCACCATGGGGTACTCTGTTCACAAAGATGACATCATCAAACCGCTCACCCACACAACACCATACACATTGTCTGCGGTTGTGAGGCCGGTTGGACGTACTGGCAAATTCTCTAAAACATCGTTGGAGGCGGCTTGTGGTAGAGAAATGAACATTCAATTATCTGGTAACAGCTCTGGTAGACATTCCTGCAGTCAGCATGCCAATTGCATGCTCCCTCAAAACTTGAAACATCTGTAGAATTGGGTTGTGTGACAAAKCTGCACATTCAGAGTGGCCTTTTATTGTTCCCAGACCCCAGGTGCACCTGTGTAATGATCATGCTGTTTAGTATGCCAAACCTGTCAGGTGGAAGGATTATCTTGGCAAAGGAGAAATGCTTACTAACTAGGATGTAAACAAATTTGTGTCCAAAACGGTTCTTCAGCTGTTCCCATAGGAGAACCCTTTTTGGTTCCAGGTAGAACCCTTTTGGGTTCCATGTTGAACCCTTGGTGGAAAGTGTTCTTCACGGATCCCAAAAGGGTTCTACCTGGCCCTAGAAATGTTCGACCTAAAAATGGTTCTTCAAAGGTTTCTCCTATGAGGGCAGCCAAAGAACCATTTTAGGTTTTAGATAGCACTTTTAACACCAGTTTTAAGGTCTCTGCACTGGCTGCCTGTGAATACATTTTAAGATTCTTCTATTGGTTTTTAAATCAATCCACGATTGTACACCACAATAAATGTCAGACATGCTTTTAAGTTATGTACCCAGTAGGTCCCTCAGGTCCTCTGGTACTGGCCGTTTAACTATCCCAAAGCCTAGAACCAAGAGGCATGGAGAGGCAGCCTTTAGTTACTATGCCCACTGCCTCTGGAATAGCCTGCCAGAGAACCTGAGGGGGGGCGAAACTGTGGACATATATAAAATAGATCTTATTAAAACACACCTTTTTAGCTTTGCTTTCCTTAGGGTGCTGTTTTTTCCTGTGAAGCACATTGTGTTGCATTACATGTCTGAAATGTGCTATTTAAATAAAGCTCAATTTGATTTTCATAACCAATATAAATGTCTCTAAGGCAGCTAAAGGAGGGGATGATATCCGTTGATTGGTCTCAGAGGGAGTGACTAACAGGGACTGGCGGTTACCTTGGCAGACCTGGAACGATCATCACAGTTCTATTGGCACTGATGTCCTCGTCTAGATTGAACCACTCCCCTTGCTCTGCGCGAGATTGGAGGACAAATCCAGTGATGGGCGGGAACTGAGACACAGGAGACCATTGCAGGACAATACCTGCCAAGCTCTGATTGGCTGACAGCGATGTGGGCGGTTCTAGTTTCGCTCTCCTTGGGAGTGTATCTGATGGTGTAAAGCAGAACAGCCTTAGAAAGAAATACCCCTACTTTGAAAAAAAAAGAAAATGCCTAATTCTCCAGGCATGCAGCCTTGAGTAGACAATGTCATTCAGGCTCTCAACACAACGGGTACTGACTCAGAGTTCGGATGGTGGCGATCTCACRGAAAGGCCCAGTGCCCACTTTGTTGTGTGGCAGGACACTGAACTGGTACTCTGTGTCAGGGACCAGCCCTGTCAGCTGCAGACTGGAGCCAGAGGAGGAGGGCACGGGCACAGAGAGCCACTCCTGTTTCTCCCCACTGTCACCAACAGACATCTGCTTCAACCTGCGGAGAGAGAAGGAGAGGTGGAGTGAATGGAGAGAGAAAGAAAAAAGAAAAAGAAAAGGGAGCGAGAGAAAGAAAAAATAGAATTAAAAAAATGAAGAGAATATGCCCGTGTGTGCATATGTATATACTGATCTTATACCATCTATTGCATCTTGCCTATGACGCTCGGCCATCGCTCATCAAAATATTTACATGTACATATTCTTATTCCATCCCTTTAGATTTGTGTGTATTAAGTAGTTGTTGGGGCATTGTTAGATTTATTTGCTAGATATTACTGCACTGTCGGAACTAGAAGRACAAGCATTTCACTAGAAGCATGTACATAGACCTATATCTGGATTTGATTAGAGCTTTGATCGAAAATACAAGCCTGATGAACCATATATATAATACATTTTATGAGACCTATATTAAAGACATTTTATGAGCCCAAGCCCAAATGATTGTGCTGTTTTCCAATAGCCTACAGTACAGTATATGATATATAGGCTACTGCACATCACGCACAACAGAAAAACATAAAAGCCCATTGATGTAGCTAGCTATATGCTCTCTTGGGTAAATAAATGAAACTAGCTCCAGTAGGCTAATAATAACTGTATTACTGTACTGTATTGTATTATACTGTATTATATGGACTGGAATTACGTACCTTGTTCAACCCATGTTAAAACTGAGAGAACATGCGATTCTGGTGCAGCACATGCGGCCTACAAAGTTACAAGTAGGATATAGTCTAGAGAATTTTATTTTATTTTTCGAATATAATAAGGCCTATTTTTATAATTAGTAGGCTGAAGCATATGTAGGCCTACCTTTCATAAGATCCCGTGAGGCTCAGTTGGTAGAGCATGGTGCTTGCAACGCCAGGGTTGTGGGTTCGATTCCCACGGAGGGCCAGTACGAAGAAAGTATGAAAATGTATTGCTTTAGATATGAGCGTTGGCTAAAATGTTATTAATATTTATCTTAATGTCATTTTCCTACCTCCTCTTTAGCTATTTGTTGCTATGTTCCTTCTTTCCTTCCTCGCTTTCAATAGTTAAATGAAATATATTTTGTTGTCCTTATCGTCATCAATCAAATTAGACTAGAATTAGATGCAGAAGGCTTTCACTTCTCTCCACGGAGATTGAATGGCTTTAGGTCTGAATAAATAACTGCTTTAGCCTAACGCCATCGAGCGTTCGTTCTTCTTTCAAACTACCCTTGAGATCTATTGGCTGCTGTATGTAACATTCAGCAAACTAGAGCCTTTGTCCCTCTTAGAATATTGGTATAAGAAATGCAACAACAACTAAAAAGTCCAGCAAGCTGTCCTAGGCTTGTCCTGCATGGGACTCGAAGAGCTAAGGGGTGTTTTTTAAGGAGAGTCCAGCGGAGCACAGGTACATATTGAGCAAGAGACAGAGGCTATGAGTTAGAAGCTTATTATGTATAACCTATCATTAATTAGTTAAATATAAGGCTAATACTGCATTGCATTTATTACCTGGAAGAGGTAGGCTAGGCCCTATATATACTGTATATATATCAATCTTAAACAGGAGGATCTATTTTGGATGCAATTTGAAGGGAATTGATGGAGAGAGATAGAAAGACTGCTCGCGCATGCTCTAATTTAAAGCAACGATATTCGAGTGATAGGCTGTTTTAAAACTATGCAGTTGCAATTAATAATATATATACAGTACCAGTCAAATGTTTTGGGACACCTACTCATTCAAGGGTATTTCYTTATTTTTTACTATTTTCTACATTTCAGAATAATAGTGAAGACATCAAAGCTATGAAATAACACATATGGAATCATGTAGAAAACAAGAAAGTGTTAAACAAATCAAAATATATTTTAGATTCTTCAAAGTAGCCACCCTTTGCCTTGATGACAGCTTTGTACAATTCTCTCAACCAGCTTCATGAGGTAGTCACCTGGAATGCATTTCAAATAACAGGTGTGCCTTGTTAAAAGTTCATTTGTGGAATTTCTTTCCTTCTTAATACGTTTGAGCCAATCAGTTGTGTTCTGACAAGGTAGGAGTGGTATACAGAAGATAGCCCTATTTGGTAAAAGTCCAAGTCCATATTATGGCAAGAACAGCTCAAATAAGCAAAGAGAAATTACATTTAGACATTGCATATAATTGAACAGTTCCATTTCACATCATGCTGTTGATATAAATAATTTATTATAATTTACCGGTTTCTCTTAGTTATTAATCACGGGAAAAGGGAGTGGTTTTGGGTGGTAAATCTCAGTAACCGGGTTCCTGCCATTCAGCGCTAGTGTGTGTGTATGTGTGTGTGTGCAAATTCTATGCACTATAACAGATGAAGAGACTGCACAATGCATTCTATGCTCCATGTGACAGATCTAAATGACAACATAGATATTCTATAATGTAATCGTTTTCACGAGATGAGGCAGGGTTTGTAAAAGAAACTGCTTGAAAAAGGACAGTTGAACAGCATCCTTTTCCCAGTGAATTCTCTTTCAAACGTTCCTCTATCTGGCATCGGTAATTACTGTTTGTGGATTTCTGTGTTCTGTACCCGTCTATGTCAATACAATATGTCTGCTTCCCTGTTTGTGATTGTTCACCCCTGCTGCTGATGATGAGCTGTCCTCCACTGACGTTCAATACAGTATATTAATATGTTGCTGCTATGGTTACACAGAGGGAGACAGAACAGAGACTAGAAGAGTAGACGACTCACCAGACAGAGAAGAGAGGGAGACAGAACAGAGACTAGAAGAGTAGACGACTCACCAGACAGAGAAGAGAGGGAGACAGAACAGAGACTAGAAGAGTAGACAACTCACCAGACAGTGAATTTCTGGGGGTATCCCCCATCAAAGCCTGGTTCCCAGGACACATTGGCCTGCTTGACCCCTGGAAACACAGACACCAGGGTGGCAGCATGGGGACTGGTGCCTGACACACAGAGAGAGAAGGAGAAGAAAGAGAGAGGGAMTGAGAAGGAAGAAGAGGGAGAATAGAAAATGAAATAAGAGTTGCATCCTTATTCAACACGGATTCGTAATACACTGGTGAGGTTCCATAATGCCATGAATACATATTAGCTACATTAATAAAGATGACTTAGATGTCTGTCAGTCTGTCTGTCCCACTCACCCAGCGCTGAGATGAGAGTGCTGGATTTGACAGTGCCCACGCGGTTGGTAACACTGCACTCCCACACCCCCTGGTGGTCTTTACTGAGAGGAAGCAGCAGCAGGGAGCCGTTGGCTGCTACAGAGTACTGAGAGAGTGTGGCAGGTGCAACCTACAGACAGGGACGACAGAGAGGAGACCGGACACACAAGCTGGGCTGATTGCTGAACTGCAGTCAGTGAAGAGTTTGTTTGTTCCTGTTTGTCGAGAAAGGTGTGTGCGAGTGTGAGTGTGTATATGTTCTTTCTTGCATGTGTGTGTTAAATAATAGCTATTTCTGCTCCAGGGCATGTCCACAGTTCCTACTATCTTATTCACATGTTGCCAGGCCTGTGTACGTGCTTGTTGACTCAAGTAGTCAGAGGAGTACAGTAATTTGCTGCGGAGCGTATTGAAATGCACTCACCTTGCTCCAGGTTACAGTAGGGGCTGGCTCTCCAGTGGTCTMGCAGGGGATAACAAGCGTCCTACCCACCTCCTCTCGATACTCCTTTCGGGGAGACACGTTGAGTGACGGGGGGTCCTGCGGGTTGGAACAAAACAACCAGCCATGTCATTTAGACAAGGACTTTATCACAATTAGAGAAAGTGAGTGAAACAGTAGATTACCTTTAGCTTTAGCCAAGATTAACCTCATCTTCACCTATTTACAACCTATTCACAAAAGGATTAGCGCCACAATTAACCTTGCCATACAGCAGCTATTGTAATCAGGCCACATTGAACTCAATTCATGTCACAGACTGACAAGTAGAAGAGAGAAAAAAAGATAATCTAAATATATTTTCWAAAAGTCCTTACTTGTCTCAGATATGAGCTCCCTCTTTGGACTGAAAGAGGCAGATAATTGGGTWGCACTTTATTTTAAAGTGCTGTCTTCACAAAGTTGTTATTTACTTGCAATTTACAAGGAAACAAAGTGGTAAAAATGGGGAATTCTAGTTCATTTTCTAAGAAACAAAGCAATATTTCTAAAGTTATTATTGTGTAATTACCATTTTACCACATCATTTGGAGGAGAAATAAAGGGTAATTTGTCTAATAAAGTGCTAGAAAATAGTGTGTGCACCCTGACCTGTAGGATGACTGTCGTGGGCCCTGATTGGCCCATGGTCCCGAAGCTGTTGTAGGGGGTGCACTTGTACACCCCTGTWGCATCATCATTGACAGTTGCCATGAACACCGAGCCTTCAGACGTCAGCGTCCATCCTGGGTACTGATTGGATAAAACAGTGAGAGGTCAGAGAACTTCTCAACAGTTTTTCAATTCAACTTAATGTTCATATATCTCTCTTGAATGGGAACATATTCTCTTCTGAGCACTAGGCCTACATGGCATATTGATTCCTTATGGAAATGGAAGATATGAGTAGATATAAGGTTGATCTCTCTACCATGGCCAGATCCAGTGGCTGTCCATCCTTGGTCCAATCAACACGGAGCAGGAGGGGCTGGGCTCTCACAGGGCAGGAGACCAGACCCCCCAGGCCTGTGGGGAGATACGTCTGCTGAGGCATCAGGAGAGCCTGGGCAGGGTCTGCGAGGAAGAAAGGAAACAAATGAAATGATGGATGGATGGATTGATAGATGGATAGGAAGGATTTGTATAATTACGTGGGGGACTGAAGATTAGAGATGAAGACATCAGCACATAGACACTTACGTCTCACAGTGAGACTGGCGGAAGCAGTAGGCGGAGTTAACAGCCCATTGGTGGGCATGCAGGTATAGTTCCCAGAATCGTCTGGGGTGATGCGGGTGATGAGGAGGGTGCCGTCCACCATGATCTTCACCCGGGACTTTAGAGGCCTAACAACAAAGCAAAACGTAAACATTCAGACACACAACCCATGAAGGACATTCAAATAAAGCAAACGCCACATTAGAAACATCATAACAAACGCTAAATCCCATGTAAACACACAAATCCAATATGAAGAAACCGTGACAAAATACACCATGGACGTTCTCCCCCTTGGTCTGACACACATACAGTGGGGCAAAAAAGTATTTAGTCAGCCACCAATTGTGCAAGTTCTCCCACTTAAAAAGATGAGAGAGGCCTGTAATTTTCATCATAGGTACACTTCAACTATGAGAGACAAAATGAGGAAAAAAAATCCCGAAGATCACATTGTAGGATTTTTTATGAATTTATTTGCAAATTATGGTGAAAATAAGTATTTGGTCACCTACAAACAAGCAAGATTTCTGGCTCTCACAGACCTGTAACTCTTCTTTAAGAGGCTCCTCTGTCCTCCACTTGTTACCTGTATTAATGGCACCTGTTGAACTTGTTATCAGTATAAAAGACACCTGTCCACCTCAAACAGTCACACTCCAAACTCCACTATGGCCAAGACCAAAGAGCTGTCAAAGGACACCAGAAACAAAATTGTAGACCTGCCACCAGCTGGGAGACTGATATCGCAATAGGGTAAGCAGCTTGTGTTTGAAGAAATCAAACTGTGGAGCAATTATTAGGAAATGGAAGACATACAAAGACCACTGATAATTCTCCCTCATCTGGGCTCCAGGCAAGATCTCACCCCGTGGGTCAAAATGATCCACCAAAACGGTGAGCAAAATCCCAGAACACACGGGGACCTAGTGAAATGACCTTGCAGAGAGCCTGGGACCAAAGTAACAAAGCCTACCATCAGTAAACACACTTACGCCGCCAGGGACTCAAATCCTGCAGTGCCAGACGTGTCCCCTTGCTTAAGCCAGTACATGTCAGGCCCGATCTGAAGTTCTGCTAGAGAGCATTTGGAGATCCAGCAAGAGAGTTGGGAGAACTTGTCATAATGTCACGATGAAACCAAAATATAACTTTTTTGGTTAAAACTCAAACTCGTCGTTGTTTGCGAGGACAAAGAAGGCCTGAGTGCGATCCAAAGAACACCATACCTTCCTGCTGAAGCATAGGGGTGTGGAAACCATCATGCTTTGGGCGGCTGTTTTTTCTTACAAGAGGGACCAGGCACGACTGATCCTGTAAAGCGAAAGAATGAATGCGTGCCACTGTATACGTAGATTTTGAGCTGACAAACCTCCTAGCCATTCAGCGAGGGCCATTGAAAGATGAAACGTGGCTGGGTCTCTTCAGCCATGACAATGCAATCTCCAATACACCACCCCGGAGGCAACGAAAGGAGTGCTTCGTAAGAAGATTTCAAGTCTGGCGTGGCCTAACTTGCAGTCTCGCAGATCTGCAACGCGGCCTAGGAAATCTTTGGAGGGAGTTGCAAGTCGTTGTTGCCACAACAGCCCCGACTATGCTTTCCTAGAGGAGATCTGCATGGAGGAATGGCCAAATACAGCCAACAGTGGTGTGAAAACCCTGTGAAGAACTTACAGAAACGTTTGACCATTGTCATTGCCAACAAAGGGTATATAACAAAGTATTGAGATAAACTTTTGTTATTGACCAAATACTTATTTTCCACCATAATTTGCAAATAAATTCATAAAAAATCCCACAATGTGATTTTCTGGAAAAAAAATCTCATTTTGTCTGTCATAGTTGAAGTGTACCTATGATGAAAATTACAGGCCTCTCTCATCTTTTTAAGTGGGAGAACTTGCACAATTGGTGGCTGACTAAATACTTTTTTGCCCCACTGTAGGTCATGTTGGGGGGATCAGCCACGGCCTGGCACCGCAGCAGGGCATTCTGGGTCATGTTGAGGGCCGTGTTATTCGGGGGGATAACAATAACTGGAGGACCTGTTTGAGACGAAATAAACAGATAAGGGATTTCTTTCCTTGATCAAACTTCGCAGGACATGGCAGATTAGCAAGATATCTCAAATCCAATCAGTTATCTGGTGTGAGCAACACTACCACACAGCATGACACAGCAACATTTTTCATGTTGGGAGATTATGGCTGATTGAGATAAATGTTTAGAGGATTTGCTTGAAGGTCTGTTTTACGGGCTTACATAAGGCTTCGAAAAAGTTACTACAGCCAGAAATCAAAGCCTTACTATAATACAAACAGGTGTCAATGCCAAAGCTAAACGGCATATCCTGGTCATATTGACGTCATTGGGCATAAACATAGCATGACTTCAAATAAATGGAGCATATTGTATTACATAAGTGAGATTCATGAGGAAAAACGTCCACAGAAAGAACACAACATAAATCCTGATTCACCTGTAATGCAAGAACTCCCATTCACCACTAGATGACGCTAATGCCTCACTACACTCAACAGAGGATTTGGGTAATACTAGACAAAGTGATGGGAGATTGTATGGCTCACTGTGTACCAGTGGGGATTCCAGTGACTAAGATTGGGAGAAAATAAGGACAGAGTATGCTGCTAGATTTTTCTATTCTCCTAGTATGACCCAGGGGGAAACTGTAGACAGGAAACTCATAAACAAACAGACAGTGACTGACCTTTGACCTTCAGCTTTGTAACATGAGTCACATTGCCCTCTGTGTTGGTGGCAAGACATTCATACCGTCCTCCGGCCTCCGTGCTCACTGCTCTGAGAGACAACTTCCCACTCAGCAGCTGAGATACAGAGAGAGAGACAGAGAGCGAGAGCGAGAGAGCAATGAATTTCCCTGCAGGGACAATAAAGTTTGCATTGAGAGCGAGAGAGATTGCAATGTGGGATTGTAGTGGTGAAATTAACTTTTTATATATTTTTTTGTTTAGCCATGAAGACTGAACCATGACTCCTCACCTCAACTTTGTCTCCTCCAATCAGAGTACCATCTTTAGCCCAGGTTATAGTGGGTGGTGGGTTGCCACGAGCAACACAGGCTAGAGAGAGAGAATTCCCCACTAGAGCCTCCAGGACAGGGGGAGGGGTCTTGGTGAAAATAGGAGGAGCTGCAGAAAAACAACAAAGACAGTCAAGACAACAACGTCAATCCCTTTCCCAGAGAGAGCGCTAAACAGATTGTAAAGCTGAAGGTCTCATAAACAACAAAGCTGAATCAGCAGGTTTGACCCGGTTTAAAGTCAAATGGGCTAAAGGCTATTGAACTGGGGTACGCAAACATCACTTAGAAGCCGATCATGTAATGTACAGTCCTCCAGTGAATGAGTAAAGCTCTCCCTGACACTGTGCGCCTGCCAAGGAGTCTTAAACCTCATCAGACAATGGCCTTAGATGTGAACCTGCAGGTCTTTGACGGGACAGCACAGGCCATGTGCCTGGCTAATCTGCCTCTAATGTTGCTCCTCTCCTCTCCTCTCCTTCCTTCCTCTCTCTCCTCTCCTCCTCCTCTCCTCTTCCTCTCCTCTCCTCTTCTCCTCTCCTTCCTCTCTCTCTCTCTCCTCTCCGCTCGCCTCCTCTCCTCTCCTCTCCGCTCCTCTCTTCGGTGCCTCTGCTGTCTCTGGCCATGTCTCGCGCTCGCTCTCCTCCTCTTCCTGTCCTGCCGTCTCTCTAAGCTTGCTCCTCCCTCACCATCTCAGCCCCTACTTCACCAGCCCTCTCCATCACCAGCCCTCCACGAAGCGGCCCGCTTCACCAGCAACCTCTCCTTTCAGCCCCTCCCATACAGCCCTC
>NC_036844.1:24005353-24030071 GCF_002910315.2 Salvelinus sp. IW2-2015
TCCCCCTCTCCTCTCCTCTCGCTCTCCTCTCCTGCTCCTCTCCTCTCCTCTCCTCCTTCCTCTCCCTGCTCCCCTCTCCTCTCCGTACCTGCCGCTCCTCCCTCCCCACTTCATCAAGCCCCTACTCTCACCAGCCCCTCCCCACACCAGCCCCTCCCCACCACCAGCCCCTCCTCTCACCAGCCCCTCCCCATTCCAGCCCCTCCCCATCACCAGCCCCTCTCACCAGCCCTCCCCATCACCAGCCCCTCCTCTCACCAGCCCCTCCTCTCACCAGCCCCTCCTCTCACCAGCCCCTCCCCATCACCAGCCCCTCCCATCACCAGCCCCTCTCTCACCAGCAACCTCCCCATCACCAGCCCCTCCTCTCACCAGCACCTCCCCATCACCAGCCCCTCCTCTCACCAGTTACAGACAGTAGGGTCCAGGTTCCATTGTGGGTCTCGTCTGTGGTTTGGTCCAACAGGAAAATGCGACACTCGTACAGGCCCTGGTCCTCCATGAGGAGCCCCTTCACTCTCAGAACAGTGTTCCTGACCAGAGACACACGGCCTGGGGACACATAGGAGGACACAGGGTTAGACAACATGAGACAGGTTACAAAAAGTTTTAGGCGTTTTCAATTCAAAGAACATGTGCTTTACAATTGATAGGAATTTTCTTCAATGGTACTTAAATGTCCAATAGATAAAGCCTTCACGATGTTGTGAGCTTTAAAATTTGATCTCCTGGTTGCCAGGTGACTGCACCCTGGATCAATGGTGTTTGCTGACTCACCCCTCCCTCCCTACACCTTCCCTGTGGCTTTTCTCTCTCTCTCTCTCATCTCTCCAGTTATCTCTTACATTGTCATTTCTTTTGTTATTCTATAAAGCCATTTTCACAATAAATGACTGAAACACTGCAGTTTATCAGCGTGATTAGCCTCTCCTTTACAGACAGTGAAGCATTTAGGAAACAAATAAAACATTTACTACGAATAATAACACTTGGAACTTGAGAAAATGCACATTGTTTGTTTGCCAATTGCCTCGCTCTCATCCATAGACACATACACCTACCACACACACATACAAGACATTACAAGGACATGAGCCTGCCTCACACTGTAGCGCTAATGTGTTTGTGACATTGAGTCATTGAAGTGTGTTAGGCTAATCATTAACCACAGTCCATGTCCCCAGTGACAGGGAGGGACTGTTTCTATGCCCACAGTGGGGATCAGGAAGCTAGTTAAAGCGATGGTGGCTGTGATAACAGGTGAGGAAACACGTATGACATCACATCTTGTTTACTTTTCTAAATGGAATGGGGACAAAATCCACATGGGGGTTGGGGTCAGAGCAAAATACACATTCACATGCTAACATACATAAACACACCAGGGACTGGTTCGCTTCAATACCTTAGCCTCTGACCTTTGCTTTGCTCTATAAACAACCAATAATTCCAGCCAGGGCACAGTATAATAGCAATGGTTAACATAGAAGCTTAGCAGAGGTTTGGATTTAAATATAGTTTCTGTGCAGACCTGACAGGCACCATCAGTGATGTGTGTTTTGTCCTATATTTTTATTTGTAATCCCAGCACCCGTCCCCACAGGAAGCCTTTTTCCTTTTGGTAGTCCATCATTGTAAATAAMAAGTTTTTCTTAACTGACTTGCCTTGRTAAATAAAGGTTAAATAAAACAATATACATCATGGAGAGCGAGGAGAGGGAAGGGGAGGGTGGATCAACAGAGGAGGCCTGATAGCCTATCGCTGTTTAAAAAGGTGCACATAAAAAAAAAACTCTAGAAAGAGTGAGAGAGATAATAGGGAGGGAGAGAGATAATCGGGAAGAGAGAGAGGAGAGAGATAATAGGAAGTGAGAGAGATAATAGCGAGAGAGAGAGGGTGAGGGACATAATAGGGAGCGAGAGAGGGAGATAGATAATGGGAGAGAGAGAGGACATAATAGGAGAGAGAGATAATAGGGAGAGAGATAGGGAGATAGATAACAGGAAGTGAGAGAAGATAATAGGAAGAGAGCAAGGGGAGAGAGATATAGGAAGCGAGAGAGATAATAGGGAGATAGATAACAGGACGTGAAAGAGTAAATAGGAAGAGGCGAGGGGGAGAGAGAATAATAGGGAGAGAGAAGAGGGAGAGGAGAAATAGGAAGTGAGAGAGGAAAATAGGAAGAGAGAGTGAAGGAGATAATAGGGAGAGAGAGAGGGACAAAGATAATAGGGAGAGAGAGAGATAATAGGAAGTGAGAGAGATAATAGGGAGAGAGATGGAGATAATAGGAGATGAGAGATCACAGGGAGATAGAGAATAGAAAGAGATAATAGAGAGAGAGATAATAGGGAAAGAGCGAGAGAGGGGAGATAATAGGGAGATGAAGGGAGAGAGAGATAATAAGGAGAGAAGAGAGGAGAGAGATAATAAGGAGGATATAATATGGAGAGAGGGGGGAGATAAAAGGGAGAGAGATAAGAGAGATATAGAGGGAGAGAGATAGAGGAGAGAGAATAATAGGGATAGAGAGGCGGGAGAGAGATAATAGAGCGAGCGAGAGGGAACAGGGAGAGAGAGAAGAGAAAGAGATAATAGAGAGAGAGATAATAGGGAAAGAGCGAGAGAGGGGGAGATAATAGAGATGAAGGGAGAGAGAGATAATAAGGAGAGAAAGAGAGGGAGAGAGATAATAAGGAAGATATAATATGGAGAGGGGGGGAGATAAAAGGAGAGAGATAAGAGAGATATAGAGGGAGAGAGATAGAGGGAGAGAGATATAGGGATAAGAGCGGGGAGAGATAATAGAGCGAGCGAGAGGGAGAGATAATAGAGCGAGCGAGAGGGAGAGATAATAGGGAGAGAGAGTACATAGATAATAGGAAGTGAGAGAGATAATAGGGAGAGAGAGGAATATAGATAATAGGAAGCGAGAGAGATAATTAGAGAGAGGGAGAGAGATAATAGGAAGTGAGAGAGGATACATAATAGGGAGAGAGATAGATAATAGGGAGAGAGATAGGGGAGATAGATAACAGGAAAAGTGAGAGAGATAATAGGAAGAGAGCAAGGGGGAGAGAGATAATAGGAAGCGAGAGAGATAATAGGGGAGATAGATAACAGGACGTGAAAGAGATAATAGGAAAGAGAGCGAGGGGAGAGAGATAATAGGGAGAGAGAGAGGGAGAGAGTAATAGAAGTGAGAGAGGAAAATAGGAAGAGAGAGTGAAGGAGATAATAGGGAGAGAGAAGAGGGACAAAGAATAATAGGGAGAGAGAGAGATAATAGGAAGTGAGAGAGATAATAGGAGAGAGATGGAGATAATAGGAGATGAGAGAGATAACAGGGAGATAGAGAATAGAAAGAGATAATAGAGAGAGAATAATAGGGAAAGAGCGAGAGAGGGGAGATAATAGGGAGATGAAGGGAGAGAGAGATAATAAGGAGAGAAAGAGAGGGAGAGAGATAATAAGGAAGGGATATAATATGGAGAGAGGGGGAGATAAAAGGAGAGAGATAGAGAGATATAGAGGGAGAGAGATAGAGGAGAGGAGATAATAGGATAGAGAGCGGGAGAGAGATAATAGAGCGAGCGAGAGAGGAACAGGGAGAGAGAGAAGAGAAAGAGATAATAGGAGAGAGAGATAATAGGGAAAGAGCGAGAGAGGGGGAGATAATAGGGAGATGAAGGGAGAGAGAGATAATAAGGAGAGAAAGAAGAGGGAGAGAGAGTAATAAGGAAGGATATAATATGGAGAGGGGGGAGAAAAAGGGAGAAGATAAGAGAGATATTAGAGGAGAGAGATAGAGGGAGAGAGATAATAGGATAGAGGCGGGAGAGAGATAATAGATCGAGGAGGAGGACGAGAAAAGAGCGAGCGAGAGGAGAGATAATAGGGAGAGAGAGGTACATAGATAATAGGAAGTGAGAGAGATAATAGGGAGAGAGAGGAATATAGATAATAGGAAGGCGAGAGAATAATTAGGAGAGAGGGAGAGAGATAATAGGAAGTGGAAGAGAGATACATATAGGGAGGAGAGAGATAATAGGAGAGAGATAGGAAGATAGATAAAGGAAGTGAGAAGAGATAATAGGAAGAGAGGAAGGGGAGAGAGAGATAATAGGAGAGAGAGAGAAGATAACTAGGGAGATAGATAACAGGACGTGAAAGAGATAATATGGAAGAGAGCGAGGGGAGGAGAGATAATAGGGAGAGAGAGAGGAGAGAATAATAGGAAGTGAGAGAGAAAATAGGAAGAGAGAGTGAAGGAGAAATAGGGAAGAGAGAGAGGAAAAGATTATAGGGAGAGAGAGAGATAATAGGAAGTGGAGAGAGATAATAGGAAGAGAGATGGAGATAATAGGGAGAGAAGAGATAAACAGGAGATAGAGAAAATAGAAAGAGATAATAAGAGAGAGATAATAGGGAAAAGAGCGAGAGAGGGGAGATAATAGGAGATGAAGGGGAGAGAGAATAATAAGGAGAGAAAGAGAGGAGAGAGATAATAAGGAAGGATATAATAGGAGAGAGGGGGGAGATAAAAGGGAGAGAGATAAGAGAAGATTATAAGAGGGAGAGAGAAGAGGGAGAGAGATAATAGGGAAGAGAGCGGAGAGAGAGATAATAGAGCGAGGAGAGGGAACAGGGAGAGAGAGAAGAGAGAAAGAGATAATAGAGAGAGGAGATAATAGGGAAAGAGCGAAGAGAGGGGGAGATAATAGGAGATGAAGGAGAGAGAGATAAATAGGAGAGAAAGGAGAGGGAGAGAGATAATAAGGAAGGATAAAATATGGGAGAGGGCGGGAGATTAAAAGGGAGAGAGATAAGAGAGATGATAGAGGTGAGAGAGATAGAGGTGAGAGGAGAAAGAGGATAGAGAGCGGGAGAGAGATAATAGAGCGAGCGGAGAGGTAGAGATAATAGGGAGAGGAGAGGTACATAGATAATAGGAAGTGAGAGAAGATAATAGGGGAGAGAGATAATAGGAAGTGAGAGAGATACTCGGGAGAGAGATATTAGGGAGAGAGGGAGAGAGATAATAGGGAGAGAGAAGGGGAGTGAGAGAGGGTGATAGACAATAGGGAGAGAGAGGGAGAGAGATAATAGGGAGAGAGAGAGGGAGAGAGATACTAGGGAGAAATATAATAGGGAGAGAGAGAAAGGGAGAGATAATAGAGAGAGAGCGAGAGAGAGGGAGAGCGATAACAGGGAGAGAAAATAGAGGGAGAGAGATACTAGGGAGAGAGATGTGGAAAAAATAGTGAGAGAGAGGGAGAGATAATAGAGAGAGAGAGATAATCGGGAGAGAACGGGGAAGAGAGATAATAGAGAAAGAGAGGGAGAGCGATAACAAAGAGAGAGAGGGATAATAGGGAGATAGAGAGGGAGAGAGATAATAGGGAGCGAGATAAAGATGGAGATAATAAAGAAGGAGAGAGAGATGGAGAGAGATAATAGATAAAAGAGGGATATAGATAATAGGGAGAGAGAGAGAGATAATAGGGAGAGAGAGCGAGAAAGGGAGATAATAGGGAGATAGATAATATGGTGCGAGAGATAATAGGGAGAGAGGGAGATAGATAATAGGAAGTGAGAGAGATAATAGGGAGATAGAGAGGGAGAGAGATAATAGAGAGAGAGAGAGATAAAAAGGAGAGAGAGGGAGAGAGATAATAGGGAGAGAGAGAAGGAGAGAGAAAATAGAGAGAGAGAGGGAGTGAGTGAGGTAATAGGTTGTGAGAGAGATAATAGGGAGATAGAGAGGGAGAGATATAATAGGGAGAGAGAAGGATGGAGATAATATGGAGAGAGAGAAGGGGAGAGATAATAGGGAGAGAGAGAGGGAGATAGATCATAGGAAGCGAGAGAGATCATATGGAGAGAGAGGAGAGAGATAATAGAGAGAGATAATAAGGAGAGAGGGAGAGAGATAATAGGGAGAGAGTGAGAGAGAGAGATAATATGGAGTGAGAGAGGGGCGAGAGAGGGGGAGATAATAGGGATAGAAAGATAATAGGGAGAGATAATAGGGAGAGAGAGATTGTGAAAGAGATAATAGGGAGAGAGGTGAGAGATAATAGGAAGAGAGAGGGAGAGAGAGATAATAGGGAGGGAGAGAGAGAGGGAGATAGATAATAGGGGGAGAGAGAGAGGGAGAGATAATAGGGAGAGAGAGAGCGATAATAAGTAAAGGCATAATAGGGAAAGAGAGAGAAGGATATAGGGATAAAGATGGAGAGATAATAGGGAGCAAGAGAGAGGGAGAGGGAGAGAGATCATAGGGCGAGAGAGCGATAGGAAGAGAGATAATAGGGAAAGATGTAATAGGGAGAGAAAGAGCGATAAGAGGGAGAGAGATAATAGGGAGAGAGAGTGGGAGAAAGATAACAGGGAGAGAGAGAGGTACTGAGATAATAGGGAGAGAGAGGGAGAGATAATAGGGAGTGAGAAAGAGGGAGAGATACTAGAGGATGAGAGAGGGAGGGATATACATTACTCCAAAAAGTACGATCTTTGTCCCCATGTGCAGTTGCAAACCGTAGTCTGGCTTTGTTATGGCGGTTATGGAGCAGTGGCTTCTTGCTTGCTGAGCAGCCTTTCAGGTTATGTCGACATAGGACTCGTTTTACTGTGGATATAGATACTTTTGTACCTGTTGCCTCCAGCATCTTCACAAGGTCCTTTGCTGTTGTTCTGGGATTGATTTGCACTTTTCGCACCAACGTACGTTCATCTCTAGGATACAGAACACGTCTCCTTCCTGAGCGGTATGYCGGCTGCGTGYTCCCATGGTGTTTATACTTGTGTACTATTGTTTGTACAGATGAACGTGGTACCTTCAGGTGTTTGGAAATTGCTCCCAAGGATGAACCAGACTTGTGGAGAACTACAATTTTTTAAATGATTTTATTCTGATTTCTTTTGATTTTCCATGATGTCAAGCATAGAGGCATGGAGGTTGAAGGTAGGCCTTGAAATACATCCACAGGTACACCTCCAATTGACTCAAATGATGTCAATTAGCCTATCAGAAGCTTCTAAAGCCAAGACATAATTTTATGGAATTTTCAAAGTTAAAAGGCACAGTCAACTTAGTGTATGTAATCTTCTGACCCACTGAAATTGTGATGCAGTGAATTATAAGTGAAATAATCTGTCTGTAAACAATTGTTGGAAAAATTACTTGTGTCATGCACAAAGCAGATGTCCTAACCGACTTGCCAAAACTATAGTTTGTTAACAAGAAATTTGTAGAGTGGTTGAAAAACGAGTTTRAATGACTCCAACCTAAGTTCCTTTAGACGTGTCGTCATCCCAGGCGCTGGTGTTCAAGTTTCTGTCAGAGAATAGAGCAGGTAGAGTTTCACCTCTTGAAATCCTTCACTCCCCAATGTCTCCATCTTGTTCCTCTGTTAAGAGACGCTGTGATCATTTGAAATGTGAATCATCACAGTTTGGCTAAAGGCTCCCTCACGATCAACAGCAGAGATTAAACAGCTGCTGTAGTGCCAAAAGCCTGCCTCAATGAAAAATGTGTCATTCATTGAAATACAGCAGTAGGCTAATAATGGTCACACACACACACACGCACACACACGCACGCAATCACACGCACGCACACGCACACACACGCGATTCTATATGTATTGCGATTCAGTACTGCGATTTTATTGCGATTTGATATTCAAACATATTGCTCAACCTATGTCTGCTGCCGAGAAACAAGCGAGAGCCATGAGAAAATGAGTTTTGATCAGTCATGGAAATAAAAGTGCTGAAAACAGGTTGGCTCACTATTCAAAAAGATGATGGAAAACAAGKTATAAGATGAAAAATACAGGAGTTTTAGGGCAGGTACAGCCGACTAGCTCTAGCTAACACCACCTACAAATCAATACTTGGGAGTCAAATATCAATATAAAGGTATCGTCTAAAAAATAATATTGCAATATGTAACTGTATCGATTCCCCCCCATCACTACTTAATACCAGCATAGTAATGTTGAATTCATGAAGCATGTAGCATGTTTAACATATGATTAAATATAGGTTGAGCTAACAGGTGAGTAACATACAGTAGTTTACGGAGCTAAAGTGTTTGATATGACAGGTGGACATTGAGTCTAACTGACACAACCCTGAGAGTCAAGCTGAGGGGCTGTCTAGAAAAATACACCTGAGAAGAGACATGCCTGAGGAAGGGAACTCAACACCTCATCTACCCCCCACCAAACCTCCCCTTCCCAAGCTACACCTGTCCTTCCCATCAGTCACCAGTTAGCTGTGGACTCAGACCAGATAATGCCTCTTTTTCAACCTTTTGTTGCTCTGAAGATGAGCTTTTAAAACGATCTGTTTGTTACTGGAGAAGGTTGTTATTACTGGTGCTTTTAGACTCTTATTTGTTTCCATGGCTGCAGAGGGTTTTTTCACCTGACAGAATCAGGTGATGCTGTTTAGAAAATAGGTAGAATACTATTGCCCTTTCTCCACTATTGTCAAACGTATTGTCACGATCGTGTGGAGAGACGGACCAAGGCGCAGCGGAATATGAATACATCTTCTTTTATTTGAACGACGAAGATGAACACGAAACGAAACACTTACACAAACTATACAAAAACAACAAACGATCGTGAAGCTAAATAACGTAAGTGCACAGACAAGCAACAAACATTCTACATAGACAATTACCTACAAAACACATGATGCCCATGGTTGCCTAAAATATGGCTCCCAATCAGAGACAAAATGAAAAACATCTGTCTCTGATTGAGAACCAATCAGGCAACCATAGACATACCTAGACACATCACACACCATAGACTATACTAAACACCTACACTGAACACAACCCCATCTACTCTATGAAACCCCCTAAACCATACAACCACACTAGACAATACAAAAACACATACTAAKCCATGTCACACCCTGACCTAACTAAAATACTAATGAAAAACAAAGATAACTAAGGCCAGGGTGTGACACGTATGTTGTTGTCCCTGTCCTTGTCCGCATATAGTCTGTGTCCTTGAGAAGCTACAATTTAGTGCAAAACTGCAATCAGCCATAAATGGCATCACTGAACAAATGGAGGTTCTTCTTCAAGGATAGAGAAAAAAGGCTAGTGTCTTTTATTGACATGAAGTGAATCCTCACTCCCTCTGCCATGGTCAGATGTACACTCTAAGAAAAAAAGGTGCCATCTAGAACCTAAAAGGCTTCTTCGGCTGTCCCCATAGACGATCCCTTTTTGGTTCAAGGTGGAACTCCTTCAGTTCCAGGTAGAATCCTTTTGGGATCCATGTAGAACCCTTTCCACGAGGGTTCTACATGGAACCCAAAATAGTTCTACATAGAACCCAAAAGGGTTATCCTACAGGAACAGCCGAAGGACCCCTTTGGAATCCTTTTTTCTAAGTGTAGGATCTTAATTTGAGCCAGTTCGCTGCAGCAACAGGAAATGTGAAATGTTATGTGGATTATAATTAAAGTACATTTTTGTAGGGGTTGCTACATTTTTTGTAAGGGAAAATCAAGTCTGAAATTTCTAAGTGGAAATTCCAAACTTCAGAAGCCTTTAAAAACCTCAAACAAGTTTAAKATTTCCTGCATTGCAGGAAAGTTCTCCTGCAACAGGGTGATCAATTTAAGATCATATATCTGTACGTACCTACTCATTATGGCTTGTCATCACAGGCTGCTGACTGACTTTATTACCATGTACATTTCTGTATCGTTATCGTATTTTCGTGTTTGGTATCAGTGTGTCATCTGGATACCTAACACTCTGATAGGAATTGACTGAGCAGGTGTATAGTGGGCTTTCTGAGCCCTAGCCAATACACAAACATGAACGCATCTGCGCCCGTGCACAAATTCCAATGATCAGAGAGGTCGACAGGTCAAATCTCACTCCCACCAGCCCTTTGGAACACAGGACGATCCTAACTAAAGGAAGATGAAAAACACCCAGACTTGCTCTCCCTCTGTCCACGTCAAGCCTTTTGTCTGAGACTTTCAAGGACAGAAGCGGTCACAAAAGTAATTTTTTCTCTATTGAAGATCCCTTTTCCCCACAGACCCTATGGCAGAATGGGGACAATAGACATGATGCAATCTGAGAGACACAACTAACACAAAACCCTCAGCTCCAACAAAGCATCCTGATGATAGATGGAAAGACCAATGGAGTGGGGTGCAGTTAGGAGGACTGAAGCTGTTTTGAACTAACGTTACTGTTAAGGTAGGATATAGGTAGAATGAAGTCTGGATATACTTTGAATGTAGGAAAGGGGGCATGAGAGTGTAAATGGACAAGGCCTCTAGAAGTGGCTGTGCTGAGACAGTCCTGATATTGGGCTGAAATTAAAGACTCTTAAGGTAAGATTAGATCCCAGTTGAGCTGCTGATAGGATGAAGACGGACTTACCCTCGTAGTTGGGATGCACCCGAGGAGCATACACTCCAAACTTGATCAGGACTGGGATCRGGACGCCCTGGCGCACCCATTCCACAACGTGCAGGGACACAGACGCACCCGTGTCAGTGGGTGGCAGTCTACACTCCATCTCCACCACACCCCCTTCCTTGGCATGCACCTCCGGCTTCTGACCATGGCTGACACCTAGGAAGGCCAACACAATGTGTTGTTATAACCTGAGTGTTATAACCTTAGCTATGATGTGGGCGTGCCCCAAGGGTCAATACTGGGGCCCCTCCTGTTCAGCCTGTACATTAATGTCTGTACTGGGTCTGAAGTTCAAATGTATGCAGATGATACAGTGATATATGTGCATGCAAAGAGCAAACAAAAAGCTGCACAAGAACTCACTACTGTAATGGTCCAGGTTACAAAGTGGCTCAGTGACTCGTGTTTGCATCTCAATGTGAAAAAAAACTGTTTGCATGTTCATCACAAAGAGTGCAACAGATYRTACTGAGCCAGATGTCTATGTGTCAGGGGAGAAGCTCCAGGTGGTATCTGATTTTAAGTACCTTGGCATCATACTTGAWTCCAACCTCTCTTTTAAAAAGCATGTGAAAAAGGTCATTCAGATAACCAAATTCAACCTAGCTAATTTCCGATTTATACGAAATTGTTTGACTACAGAGGTAGCAGAACTGTACTTCAAATCTATGATACTCCCCCACTTAACATACTGCTTGACTAGTTGGGCCCAAGCTTGCTGTACAACATTAAAACCTATTCAGTCRGTCTACAAACAGGCTCTCAAAGTGCTTGARAGGAAGCCCAATAGCCATCATCACTGCTACATCCTCAGAAAGCATGAGCTCCTGAGTTGGGAAAATCTTGTGCAATACACCGACGCATGTCTTGTATTCAAGATCCTAAATGGCCTGGCTCCCCCTCCACTCAGTATTTTTGTTAAACAGAAAACCCAAACATATGGCAGCAGATCCACAAGGTCTGCCATGAGAGGTGACTGTACAGTTCCCTTAAGGAAAAGCACCTTTAGAAAATCCGCTTTCTCTGTGAGAGCTTCCCATGTCTGGAATACACTGCCATCAGACACACATAACTGCACCACATATCACACTTTCACAAAATGCATGAAGACATGGCTAAAGGTCAATCAGATTTGTGAACATAATCCCTAGCTGTGTATTGCCGCTTTTCATGTTGTCTGTTGTCTGTAGCTTGTGAGGTGTGGAAACACTTTGTTGCTTTTATGAATTTTGTCTTGCTGCTTTTTGTTCTATGTTGCTCTGTCTGTATGCTACATCTTGCTTGTCCTATGTTGCTCTGTCTGTATGCTATGTCTTGCTTGTCCTATGTTGCTCTGCGTGTGCTCACTGCTCAATGATTGTCTATATTGTAATTGTTTTTAATAACCTGCCCAGGGACTGTGGTTGAAAATTAGCCGGCTGGCTAAAACCAGCACTTTTACTGAAACGTTGATTAATGTGCACTGTCCCTGTAAAAATAAAACAAACTCAATAAACTCAACTCAATGACAGATAGTTCATTACAGAGGGAATGCATAAGTAGTACTCACACAGCAGGCAGAGTGCAGTCACCATGGTGACATCCACGAAATAGCACCTCTTTGGTCCCATAGCTGCCAGTCACACAGCCTCCAGCATCATTTACCTGTTGGCAAAAAGACACACTTGTCACGTATTGAATCTTCCAACCTGTCACCTGTCGCCATACCAGCAGGCACGCGAGAGAGAGAGAGAGCTGACAGTTGTGTCTAGCTTATAGACACATGGGAGATGTGTTTACATTTACAAAGTAGCTCTCTGAAGATTGGAATTCACCCCATATAATCAATGGATCAAATGGATATCCAACAAGCAACCCTGTCAAAAGCCTCCCAGCCCGAAATGGTTCTCATAACATGGATGCCCATTAAATAATTGGAGAGTCAGTTGTGCAGAGCACCTGACCGGCTGGAGTAAGAATCAGTGTTGTTTACTCAGAGAGCCCAGTGAACTCGTTAGCTGGGTCTGGCAGGGACTGCAGTCACCAGTCAAGGAGATAAGCTGGGTGGCAGGAGACACATACAGCAGCCAGAAGCATTGTACTGCATGTGGTGCATCAGTCATTGGTGTCATAAAGCTTGCAATACTCCTAGAAGGTTAAAGAAGATATTGAGCATGTTTTCATGATCCACTATGTCAAAACCATGATGAAGGTTTCCAGTTAGAGGGGGAAAAAATCAATGTCTCAGAAAGTCAGAGCTTACCCCTACTATTATAATCTATACATTAGACCTGAATGCCATCCATGGAGCTAGAGATACTTTGATTGATTTTCTGGAGTCCCCCACACATACGATGTTCTCCAGAGCCGCATGAGACTGGGCAAGCTCATGTGAGGGAGTGATTTAACAGAGGGTGGGCTAATAGTCCACTCAGCTCTCCATCCACACACCCAGAGTTCCCAACACGCTTTACCACACACCCCTAACGGCAGATTATTACGCTAAGTTAATTACAGCCACTGCTAGACCGCAAGAGCTATTTTTAGACGGCGGGAGCAGCACCGCTCACCAAATCCCATGGGCACATGTCACACATACAAACAAGTCCACCAAGGATCCCACCAAATCCCACGTGTACAGCAACATATCCACATACAAACAAATCCACCAAGAGCTGCAATCAAGCTGAACAGGATTTCATACCAATTAAAATGCATTTCAAATTGAAATAAAAAATATTGAATGCATATGGAAATACATTTTTAAAAAGTATTATTAACTGATAAGAATTGGTAAGTATAGCAAGTCATATTCTATAGGTCTTCATGGTCGTTACAAGAGAGAGTGAGAGAGCAAAAGGTCAAGAGTGACCGCTCCCTGAATGGCCTACTGAATACGAGCAGCAGCAAGACTCACTCGGGTAACACAATTGGCAAATAGCTGACGTAGGCTACGTAGGCTACGTGTCTGGTGATGCTCATCATAAAACTCTATGGCAGTCTTCTGCACAAAGTCAAGACGATGAACAGAATGCGATAGACTGTCTTGTAAGTTGAGCAACATAAGRAGTAAGTCTCTAGTACTACGGTAATAATCGTTTTGAGTGTGTTCGTCTGTTGTTACTCTATTTCAATTGCATTACTAATCGATTGCCTTGACCATGAGTCAGACAGCAGCAAGCACAGATACATGTAAAACAGTGTTGTTTGCTGCTTCTTATCTTTCCTCCCAAACAGAAAGTGGGTGAGGTACGACTGAGGATGAAAGGCTTGGCTAGTCAGTCAGAAGGGTTTGGTGTGTTAGAGGAAGGCCCAAAAAATTGTCATAGACTCCAGCCAGCCTAGTCATGGACTGTTCTCTCTGCTACGGCACGGCAAGCGTACGGAGGTGCTAAGTCTAGGTCCAAGAGGCTTCTAAACAGCTTTCACCCAAGCCATAAGACTCTGAACATCTAGTCAAATGGCTACCCAGACTATTTGCAGTGCCCCCCACCCCCTCTTTACACCACTGCTACTCTCTGTTTCATCTATGCATAGTCACTTTAATAACTCTACCTACATGTACATACTACCTCAAATAACCAGTGGAGCATTGACTCTGTTTTTTTTTGAAACTGCAATTCTTTGGTTAGGGGCTCGTAAGTATTCGGTGCGTGTGACTAATAACAATTGGATTTGATTTTGTACACCACAGGGCTGACTGTTTCTGTGGAGGAGAGAAGAGAGAGAGAGGAGAGAGAGAGAGAGAGAGAGAGAGAGAGAGAGAGAGAGAGAGAGAGAGAGAGAGAGAGAGAGAGAGAGAGAGCAGAGAGAGAGGAGAGAGAGAGAGAGAGAGAGAAGAGAGAGAGGAGAGAGAGAGAGAGAGAGAGAGAGAGAGAGAGAGAGAGAGAGAGAGAGAGAGAGAGAGAAGAGGAGAGGAGGAGAAAGCAGAGTAGGCCTGCAGAGGGACAGTAACACAAACATGCTCATTATCGGTAAAGCTCTTCAACCGTGGTAACCTAGGCCTAGTCTCCCTCACTACACTTCCTGCCACCAGCTAAGCAGCGTTGCCTTACAAACACACTGACGACGTTAACAACACAAAGCTCCTGCAATATGTGTACAGCAAAAATAACAGACCATAACCAACGGGAAATGCCTGTCTTTGATTTCTCACCAGACAGGAGAGCAGGGACGACAGGGACAGGGTTACTGGTGAAATACTACTACATTTAATCAGGTAAATGGGCAGCGATTGATTTGTAGCCGCCAGAGAATYCTAACCCATTTACCTAGCTGTATAACCCATCCATAACCCCACCTGGATACTGACTYGGGAGGGAGCTCTGGACACTCTTACAACAGACGCTCTCTAACCAGATGTGCACTTAAGTGGGAAATATTCCAACTCATCCATTGCCACTATGGGTGCGAGAGAGATGTTGTCACTCTCATTCTATTCCTGTGACACGGAAGAGAAGGGTTATGCCGATCACATGTGTGTTTTTGGGGTAAGGCATTGGCTACAATATTCAGCGAGGTAACAAAGACTCCATGCCTCTGAGTGATGCCAGAAATCACCATAATGAAACATCAAATATTTGTAGATGTTCTGTGAAGGTGTGTGTGTTTGTGTGCGCGTGCGTATGAGTCTACGGTCATGCATACATGTGCCGAGACGTAGACGTAATGGATTCTAAAGGGGTCTTTGTGTGGTGGTCAGTGGTGGATGGATAAGCAGCTGTATTCCACACTCCTCTTCATCCAGGTTGATCGTGCCAGCCGTGGTTTGGGGACAGAGCAGAGGGGATGAGGACTAGTTATTCCTCGTGAAGAACAGAACAAAGCACTCACATCCCCCTGCTGGGGTCTATCCATAACTAATGAGGCCTCTCATTCTCAACAGCACATGTGAAGAGGATAATACCAAATGTGGTGAGGTGATATAAGCCCCAAGGTACATGGGTATCTTCTGAGTAATAATATAATAATAAGGGGGTAGTTTTCCATGAACATTGAAATCATCTGAGAAACAATGACATTCTCACACATCAGTTTGGAGGAGAGTTAGATAGATCTCTTGCCACTGGACTGGAATTCCATCATGGCCAATGCAGATCACATTTATAGCCTATTTTGACCCCTTTTAACTCAGTACTGATCACAGTCTCAATATACAAGGCATCAAAAGGTATGATTGGTATGGTTTGTTAAATCTACAGTGAACTGCCATCACCCCCACAACCCTTATTCACAGCAATGTTAGCACCGATTTTACAATAGGCTATATTATACAATAACTTTTGGAGGGGAAATGTTGCACTTAGATTCCTAATATAGGTCCATATTATATCCTAAGGTGAGAGTAAAGTCCTCACCACGCATGACTCCAGTGATGCAGGACTTTAAATTTGAGCATAAATAATTAATATGAGGCTTGCATGGTTGTCAACTGCAAACACTGGACCGGAATCTGATCAACCCACAGGTCTCTTACACAAATATAGCAGGACCCTGTTTGTCATGTCTGACACATCTGAGCATGTGCAAGTGGCAATTTCAAATGTCTGTCTAAAAAAAAGTTCCTCAAAAGGAAGAGGCTTTCAAAATGATTTGAGACTGGCAAAGACACACATTTCAGTCCTTCAACAGGTTAAAGTCTAGACGTTTRGATTACTAAATAGCAATGCCCATACAAAACAAATAAACGTTCTCTTAAAGTTGTCAAGGGAAAAACAAGTTTGGTTTAATACAATTAACACAATTTACCTGCGTTATACACTTTTACAAGTAAAGGCAGGTTGTGTTTCCATTTAGTGCGTCAGTCTGAAGTCTTCTTTCAGTAATTCCTTTAGTCTTCAACGTGTACAAGTGGCAAGTGTTTAATTGTTTTATTCTCAGGTGCGAAATATGTTGTTTCAAGTTTCAACTGATTTGCTGATCCTTGCTGAAACATCGAATGGTATCCGCAAATAAATTATGGTGGATTCTGCGCTGAATTCTTTAACAAATAATTGATAGACCCGTTGTATCTCCGAAAATTTTCCTCGCCCGCTGTAACATTCAACAGGTAGGCATATGCGAAGATTCAAGATACTTCCACGGTTAGAAAGTCCCCTAAAATGCAGAGAATAACCTTCCAGACACATTTGATTTTGATGCTCCGTGGCAAAGGTTTCTACACTCTCACCTCTTCCGTTTTCATTGAGCAGTTTAACCAATCACCTCCTCTCTCTCTCTCTCTCTCTCTTTCTCTCTCTTCTCTCTCTCTCTCTCTCTCTCTCTCTCTCTCTCTCTCTCTCTCTCTCTCTCTCTCTCTCTCTCTCTCTCTCTCTCTCTCTCTCTCTCTCGCTCTCTCTCTCTCTCTCTCTCTCTCTCTCTCTCTCTCTCTCTCTCTCTCTCCTCTCTCTCTCTCTCTCTCTCTCTCTCTCTCTCTCTCTCTCTCTCTCTCTCTCTCTCTCTCTCTCTCTCTCTCTCTCAATTCCCAATGGTGTAAGGGCTTTACTGACATGGGAAACATATGTTTACATTGCCAAAGCAAACTGAAATAGATAATTAACAAAAGCTAAATAAACAATAAAAAATGAACAGTAAACATTACACTCACAAAAATTCTAAAATAATAAATCAATCAATGAATTRATAAAGCCCTTCTTTCATCAGCTGATGTCACAAAGTGCTGTACAGAAACCCAGCTTAAAACCCCAAACAACAAGCAATGCAGGTGTAGAAGCACAGTGGCTAGGAAAAACTCCCTAGAARGGCCGGAATCTAGGAAGAAACCTAGAGAGGCACCAGGCTACTAGGGTTGGCCAGTCCTCTTCTGGCTGTGCCGGGTGGAGATTATAACAGAACATAGCCAAGATGTTCAAATGTTCATAGATGACCAGCAGGGTCAAATAATAATAATCACAGTGATTGTAGAGGGTGCAACAGGTCAGTACCTCAGGAGCAAATGTCAGTTGGCTTTTCATAGCCGATCATTCAGAGTATCTCTACCGCTCCTGCTGTCTCTAGAAAGTTGAAAACAGCAGGTCTGGGACAAGGTAGCATGTCCGGTGAACAGGTCACAGTTCCATAGCCGCAGGCAGAACAGTTGAAACTGGAGCAGCAGCACAACCAGGTGGACTGGGGCTCAGGTCCTCCGAGAGAAAGAAAACAGAAAAAGAGAGAGAGAGAGAGAGAGAGAGAGAGAAGGAAAAAAAGAGAGAGAATTAGAGAGAGCATACTTAAATTCACACAGGACACTGGATAACACAGGAGAAATACTCCAGATATAACAGACTGACCCTAGCCCCCCGACACAAACTATTGCAGCATAAATACTGGAGGCTGAGACAGGAGGGTTCGGGAGACACTGTGGCCGCGTCCGACGATACCCCCGGACAGGGCCAAACCCCACCCACTTTGCCAAGGCACAGCCCCCACACCACACCACAAGAGGAATATCTTCAACCACCAATTTACTATCCTGAGACATGGCCGAGTATAGCCCACGAAGATCACGAAGATCTCCCCCACGGCACGAACCCAAGGAGGGGGGGCGCCAACCCGAACAGAAATATCACGTCGGTGATCACGTCGGCCCCTGTAATAGGGTTTGAGGCAGAGAATCACAGTGGAGAGAGGGAATCCGGCCAGGCAGAGACAGCATGGGCGGTTCGTTGCTCCAGTGCTTTTCCGTTCACCTTCACACTCCTGGCCCAGACTACACTCAATCATAGGACCTACTGAAGAGATGAGTCTTCAATAAAGACTTAAAGGTCGAGACCGAGTCTGCGTATCTCACATGGATAGGCAGACCATTCCATAAAAATGGAGCTCAATAGGAGAAAGCCRTGCCTCCAGCTGTTTGCTTAGAAATTCTAGGGACAGTAAGGAGGCCTGCGTCTTGTGACCGGAGCGTACGTGTAGGTATGTACGGCAGGACCAAATCGSAAAGATAGGTAGGAGCAAGCCCATGTAATGCTTTGTAGGTTAACAGTAAAACCTTGAAATCAGCCCTAGCCTTAACAGGAAGCCAGTGTAGAGAAATGCTAGCACTGGAGTAATATGATCAAATTTTTGGGTTCTAGTCAAGATTCTAGCAGCCGTGTTTAGGACTAGGACGAAGTTTAGGACGAAGTTTATTTAGTGCTTTATCCAGGTAACCGGAAAATAGGGCATTGCAGTAGTCTATCCTAGAAGTGACAAAAGCATGGATACATTGTTCTGTATCATTTTTGGAGTAGAAAGTTTCAGATTTTTGCAATGTTATGTAGGTGGGAAAAAGCTGTCCTTGAAACAGTCTTGATATGTTCGTCAAAAGAGAGATCAGGGTCCAGAGTAACTCCGAGGTCCTTCACAATTCTATTTGAGACGACTGTACAACCATCAAGATTAATTGTCAGATTCAACAGAAGATCTCTTTGTTTCATGGGACCTAGAACTAGCATCTCTGTTTTGTCCGAGTTTAAAAGTAGAACATTTGCCGCCATCCACTTCCTTATGTCTGAAACACAGGCTTCCAGCGAGGGCAATTTTGGGGCTTCACCATGTTTCTTCGAAATGTACAGCTGMGTGTCATCCGCATAGCAGTGAAAGTTAACATTATGTTTCCGAATGACATCACCAAGAGGTAAAATATATATTGAAAACAATAGTGGTCCTAAAATGAAGCCTTGAGAAACACCGAAATTTACAGTTGATTTGTCAGAGGACAAACCATCTACATAGACAAACTGATATCTTTCCGACAGATAAGATCTAAACCAGGCCAGAACTTGTCCGTGTAGACTAATTTGGGTTTCCGATCTCTCCAAAAGAATGTGGTGATCGATGGTATCAAAAGCAGCACTAAGGTCTAGGAGCATGAGGACAGATGCAGAGCCCCGGTCTGGCGCCATTAAAAGGTCATTTACCACCTTCACAAGTGCAGTCTCAGTGCTATGATGGGGTCTAAAACCAGACTGAAGCGTTTCGTATACATTGTTTGTCTTCAGGAAGGCAGCTTTTTCAAAATAATTTGAGAGGAATGGGAGATTCGATACAGGCCGATAGTTTTTTATATTTTCCTGGTCAAGGTTTGGCTTCTTCAAGAGAGGCTTTATTACTGCCACTTTTAGTGAGTTTAGTACACATCAGGTGGATAGAAAGCCATTTATTATGTTCAACATAGGAGGGCCAAGCACAAGAAGCAGCTCTTTCAGTAGTTTAGTTGAAATAGGGTCCAGTATGCAGCTTGAAGGTTTAGAGGCCATGATTATTTTCATCAATGTGTAAAGAGATATAGTATTAAAAAACTTGAGTGTCTCCCTTGATCCTAGCTCCTGGCAGAGTTGTGCAGACTCAGGACAACTGAGGTTTTGAGGAATATGCAGATTTAAAGAGGAGTCCATAATTTCCTTTCTAATGATCATGATCTTTTCGTCAAAGAAGTTAGAGAGGAATTCTTATCACTGCTGAAGTGAAAGCCATCCCCTCTTGGGGAATGTTGCTTTTTAGTTAACTTTGCAACAGTATCAAAAATAAATTTAGGATTGTTCTTATTTTCCTCAATTAAGTTGGAAAAATAGGATGATCGAGCAGCAGTGAGGGCTCTTCGATACTGCACGGTACTGTCTTCCCAAGCTAGTCGGAAGACTTCCAGTTTGGTGTAGCGCCATTTGCGTTCCAATTTTCTGGAAGCTTGCTTCAGAGCTCGGGTATTTTCTGTATACAAGGGAGCTAGTTTCTTATGACAAATGTTTTTAGGGGTGCGACTGCATCTAGGGTATTACGCAAGGTTAAATTGAGTTCCTRAGTTAGGTGGTTAACTGATTTTTGTACTCTGACGTCRTTGGTAGGTGGAGGGAGTCTGGAAGGGCATCTAGGAATCTTTGGGTTGTCCGAGAATTTATAGCACAACATTTAATGATCCTTGGTTGGGGTCTGAGCAGATTATTTGTTGCGATTGCAAACGTAATAAAATGGTGGTCCGATAGGACAAACCTAGGTCAAGAGTATGACTGTGGKAGTGAGTAGGTCCGGAGACATGTTGGACTAAACCCACTGAMTCGATGATGCCTTTTGGAGTGGGTCTGTGGACTTTTCCATGTGAATATTAAAGTCACCAAAAAATGTAATCATACACATATAAAGACATTTCAAATGTCATATTATGTCTATATACGGTATTCAATTACAAAAGGGGAAATAAATAAACATAAATATAGGTTGTATTTACAATGGTGTTTGTTCTTCACTGGTTGCCCTTTTCTTGTGGCAACAGGTCACAAATCTTGCTGCTGTGATTGTACACTGCGGTATTTCACCCAATAGATATGGCAGTTAATCAAAGTTGGATTTGTTTTCAAATTCTTTGTGGATCTGAGTAATCTGAGGGAAATATGTATCTCTAATATGGTCATACATTTGGCAGGAGGTTAGGACATGCAGCTCAGTTTCCACCTCATTTTGTGGGCAGTGTGCACATAGCCTGTCTTCTCTTGAGAGCCAGGTCTGCCTTCGGCGGCCTTTCTCAATAGCAAGGCTTTTCTGTACATAGTCAAATATGTCACAGTGGACAGGTATTCTGCCACTGTATACTCTCTGTTTAGGGCCAAATAGCATTGTAGTTTGCTCTGTTTTTTTTGCAAATTCTTTCCAATGTCTCTCTCTTCCACACACATACACACACATTCACATACATTCACACACACGTAGCCTACGCACATACAATTTTTAGAAATAAGTTTAAACCATTTTTTTTCTTTCTGAATCGTTAGAGTGTGGTTTAAAAGTGTCATTTGTAGACCTACTTTGTACTGAATGTTGCTTTCCTGCATGGGCCTAAACYGAACCTATCAAATAAACAAACAATGAAAGATATGTGAAATCAGATTAAAAGAAAATGTGAAATTAACTACATTACTCTAATTKTTTATTTATATCCACAGAAAATGTATGCTAAGATTTTATGAKAATTATATTTCAATTGGAAAAACAACTACAGGCTTTCTTTTTGCCTGACAGTAATGAAGCCTGGTGCAAATCTATGACAGCATACTCCCAATTATTGTTATTCATATTTCCCATACTATTACAAATATTTAGCAAAAATATATATTTAAATGTGATTAAGGTCAGTATTTGTTTGTGCTCTATTTATTCCAGAGCCGAGGCCGTTCATCAAAAATATACTGCTTCAATTAAATCCTCAAGAGGGCGTACTTTGACAACTAATAATCTCAGTAAAACACCTGTTATGGAAAAACAGTTATTGCAAGGTTATAGCAAATACCTATATGCTAACGAGCCAATTGCAGTTTAAAACCTTGAAGACAAAGGACATTATACAAGACTAACAGTGGTGCAATCTAGCAAGACAAGTACAGAGTACAAGTACAGAGAAGTACCAAGTACACATGATGATCAAGAAATACCACACATGAAGGAAAGTGTATAATTTTTCGTGTTTTAATCTCAAATTAAAGATACTAAAACGCACATAATACCAATAATACTGTAGGCCACATAAAGCCATGCCATTGGATRGTTTTTTATAAATATGTAACGTAAACTGGATAGTCTCTCTTCCAGTCGAACACATCCATGGAGAGCATTACAAACAGATAGTCATGACAGAAATATATAACAGGCCATGCATATTTTAAATAATGTTGCATAATCTATACAGTGATAAGCTACTCTTACATTTCAAGCCACAGTTCTATTGCGCAAGTGTGACATGCAATAAAACAAAGACAGAATAAAGTTAAACCACTTGGTGATGCTGTTTCTCAGTCTGGGAGAAATTGAGGTAAACAAAACCTTCTCATGCAGCTTTAGTAAGGTTGGTGTCTTGGCATTTATTGCTATAGTCATTAATTGTACCGCACAGATGGAAAGGAAATCCCAGAAGATTGAATTGGTAATAGCAGCAGCAGAGAAGTGTCTGTGTGTCAGAGATTGTAGTGCAGAAGAACTACACCAGGATGATGGCCTGGTGTAGGATCTGTTAGGGCCCAAGGAGTGGGAAGGGGTGGTGGGGTGTGTTGGGGATAATGGTATATACACTGAGTGTACAAAACATTCGGAACACCTTCCTAATATTGAGTTGCACCCTCTTTTGCCCTCAGAACAGCCTCAATTTGTCAGGGCATGGCTTCTACAATGTGTGAAGCGTTCCACAGGGATGCTGGCCAATGTTGACTCCAATGCTTCCCACAGTTGTGCGATATTGGCTGGATGTCCTTTGGGTGGTGGACCATTCTTGATACACACGGGAAATTGTTGAGCGTGAAAACCCCAGCAGCATTGCAGTTCTTGACACACTCAAACTGGTGCACCTGGTCACGTACTACAATACCTCGTTCAATGGCACTTAAATCTTTCGTTTTGCCCATTCACCCTCTGATCGTCACACACACACAATCCATGTCTCAATTGTTTCAAGGTTTAAAAATCCTTCTTTAACCGGTCTCCTCCCCTTCATCTACACTGATTGAAGTGGATTTAACGAATTACATCAATAAGGGATCATAGGTTTCACCTATGTCATGGAAAGAGCGGTGTTTTGTACACTCAGTGTATATAGGGTTAGATGGTGTTGCAATTTCCTTTCCCCCCCATTTCCCTTTTTTGTGAACAAATGTGCAGTGCTTCTGAAAGGCATCAATATGCAAAAAAGCATATAGTCTGCTGGAAAACAACTTAAAGAAGAACACTGGTGGAAAAAGTAACCAATAGTCATACTTGAGTAAAAGTAAAGAAAAGGAAGTAATAGAAAAGGAAGTAAAATTCTACTTGAGTAAAAGTCTACAAGTATTTGGTTTTAAATATACTTAAGTATCAAAAGTAAATGTAATTGCTAAAACATACTAAAGTATCAAAAGTAAAATGATAAACAAATAAAAATTCCTTATATTAAGCAAACAAGACGGCACCATTTTCTTGTTTTTAAATTTARGGATAGCCAAGAGCACGCTCCAACACTGACATCATTTTCATACTACAAAATTGCGTTGCAGAGGCAGTTGCAGTTAGTTCTGTGTGGTGCATACGTTGGATTTATCGAACATATGCATACAATTTTATGTGTAGATTTGACAGAAAGTAGCAAAATGTGAATGTTGAATTTGTGTTACACGCATATCCAGTAAAAAAAAAATGGGATTACATAAACAGTTTGACTGTAGAATTTATTTTTAAAAATTATTAATGTATTTGCCAAGTAGCATACATAGCCTATTATTTATTCGATAACATCTAAAAATGAATTGTGAGAGCCTACAATATAATTTTCCTCCAAAATACATCGTTTTGGAGCGAAATGCAATAATAAATAGTCAATATATTAGAGAGTAGTGTCACGTTCTGACCTTAGTTCCTTTTTTATGTCTTTATTTTAGTTGCGCAGGGCGTGAGTTGGGGTGGGCATTCTATGTTGTTTTTCTATGTTTTGTTCTGTTGTTATATTTCTATGTGTTTGGTCTAGTATGGTTCTCAATCAGAGGCAGCTGTCAGTCGTTGTCTCTGATTGGGAGCCATATTTAGGTAGCCTGTTTTCTATTGTGTTTTGTGGGTGGTTGTTTCCTGTGTTAGTGTTTGCACCATACGGSACTGTTTCGGTTGTTTGTTTGTGTTTTTGTTATTTTGATTTATAAAAAATCMAATTATGGACACTTACCACGCTGCACATTGGTCCGATCCTTGCTACTCCTCCTCAGACGAAGAGGAAATCCGTTACAAGTAGGCTCTTTCAACAATGAGACCAACGTTGAGGAAGGTGGTCTTGATCGCGCTGTTGGGCCCAGCCCAGCCGAAAGTGCAGGTCTGTGTGGGTCCAGAGATGGTTGAAGTCCCGAAASCAGMCAGGGGAGTCTCATTCAAGAGCTTAGACTGTTAGAGAGGAATTCTGAGGTTACTTTCGTCTGGACCGAAGCCAGTTCGATCACCTGCTCCAGATGGTTGGAGCCAGGATCTCCCGGATGGATACCAACTACCGGGAGTCCGTCAGCCCAGTTGAACGCCTGTCGATTTGTCTCCGGTAAGCTAAAGTACATTTTGAAAGTGTTTGATACCATAACTGATTGATATTATYTACACTGCTCAAAAAAATAAAGGGAACACTTAAACAACACAATGTAACTCCAAGTCAATCACACTTCTGTGAAATCAAACTGTCCACTTAGGAAGCAACACTGATTGACAATAAATTTCACATGCTGTTGTGCAAATGGAATAGACAAAAGGTGGAAATTATAGGCAATTAGCAAGACACCCTCAATAAAGGAGTGGTTCTGCAGGTGGTGACCACAGAC
>NC_036844.1:24030086-24073062 GCF_002910315.2 Salvelinus sp. IW2-2015
TGTGATTGACTTGGAGTTACATTGTGTTGTTTAAGTGTTCCCTTTATTTTTTTGAGCAGTGTATATTTTAGAGGGCTCTCTAGTTAATAGCCCCTATGTGACATCAGATGTACTTTTACAGAATGTTCATTAGGACTATAACTTTTCCCAAAGTTGGTTTAAAATATTTTAAATGTAATGATGCAATGTTACCAAATGAAAAGAAAGTTGAGGTGCCTTCTGCCCTGATGAAGGTAGGCTAGTCTTCTCCAGACCCCTTGTTGTTCAAGACAGTTACATTCATTCATTACTTTCTTGTTGGAATCACGTACACTCTTAGAAAAAAAGGGTTCCAAAAGTGCCGTTCTGCTTTCCCCGTAGGATAAGCCTTTTTGGTTCCAGGTATAGGTTATACATGGAACCCAATAGGGTTCTACTTGGAACCAAAAGGGTTCTACCTGGAACCAAAAAGGGTTATTCAAAGGGAGAACCCTTTTAGGTTCTAGATAGTACCTTCCTTTAGAGTAGAGTTGGCCTGGGCTACAGTTTATTGATATAGTCATAGACTGAATTGTACTGTTTCAAGGCATTGTTAATGATGGTTGAGTATTACAATATAATTAGTAGAGCATAATAAACAGTAATGAGGTAGCTATGTGAGTAGATAGAATATGTGGGTGGAATTCAAGTTACATATAATATATTATTTTTGAATTAAATTTCAGGCTCTTGATGACAGGGGACTCCTACAGGACCATCGGATTCAGCTTCGGAGTTGGACGGTCCACGGTGGCAGGCATTGTCCCCTCTGTGGCACAAACCATTTGGGACTGTCTGGTTGGTGAATACATACCTGTCCCCAAGGAGGAAGACTAGAGGGCCATCGCTGCCGAGTTCCTGGAGACGTGGAATTTCCCCAAAAGTCTTGGCTCCACTTTTTATTTTATTTATTTCACCTTTATTTAACCAGGTGGGCCAGTTGAGGACAAGTTCTCATTTACAACTGCGACCTGGCCAAGATAAAGCAAAGCAGTGCGACAAAAACAACACAGAGTTACACATGGGATAAACAAAAGGACAGTCAATAACAATAGAAAAATCTAGATACAGTGTGTGCAAATGGAGTAAGGAGGTAAGGCAATAAATAGGCCATAGTAGTGAAGTAATTACAATTTAGCAAATTAACACTGGAATGATAGATGTGAAACAAATAACAATATGGAGATGASGGAGTTGGGTGGGCTATTTACAGATGGGCTGTGTACAGTTGCAGTGATTGGTAAGCTGCTCTGACAGCTGATGCTTAAAGTTAGTGAGGGAGATTTAAGTCTCCATCTTCAGTGATTTTTTGCAATTCGTTCTAGTCATTGGCAGCAGAGAACTGGAAGGAAAGGTGGCCAAAGTAGGTGTTGGCTTTGGGGATGACCAGTGAAATATACCTGCTGGAGCGCGTGCTACGGGTGTGTGTTGCTATGGTGACCAGTGAGCTGAGATAAGGTGGGGCTTTACCTAGCATAGACTTATAGATGACKTGGAGCCAGTGGGTCTGGCGACAAATATGTAGCGAGGGCCAGCCAACGAGAGCACACAGGTTGCAGTGGTGGGTAGTATATGAGGCTTTGGTGACAAAATGGATGGCACTATGATAGACTACATCCAGTTTGCTGAGTAGAGTGTTGGAGGCTATTTTGTAAATGACATCACCGAAGTCAAGGATCGGTAGGATAGTCAGTTTTACGAGGGTATGTTTGGCAGCATGAGTCAAGGAGGCTTTGTTGCAAAATAGGGAGCCGATTCAAGATTTAAATTTGAATTGGAGATGCTTAATGTGAGTCTGGAAGGAGAGTTTACAGTCTAACCAGACACCTAGGTATTTTTAGTTGTCAACATATTCTAAGTCAGAACCGTCCGGAGTAGCGATGCTAGTCGYGTGGGCAGGTGCGGGCAGCAATCGGTTGAAGAGCAACCGATTGCGTGTGTGTGTATTTAGCTTTACTAGCATTTAAGAGCAGTTGGAGGCCACGGAAGGAGTGTTGTATGGCATTGAAACTCGTTTGGAGGTTTGTTAACACGGTGTCCAAAGAAGGGCTAGTTGTATACAGAATGCTGTCATCTAAAGGTGGATCAGAGAATCACCAGCAGCAAGAGCGACATCATTGATATATACAGAGAAAAGAGTCGGCCCGAGAATTGAACCCTGTAGCACTCCCATAGAGACTGCCAGAGGTCCGGACAACAGGCCCCCGATTTGACACTGAACTCTATCTGAGAAGTAGTTGGTGAACCAGGCAAAGCAGTCATTTGAGAAACCAAGGCTGTTGAGTCTGCCAATAAGAATGTGGTGATTGACGGAGTCGAAAGGTTTGGCCAGGTCAATGAAGACGGCTGCACAGGACTGTCTTTTATCGATGGCGGTTATGATATCGTTTAGGACCTTGAGCGTGGCTGAGGTGCACCCATGACCAGCTCGGAAACCAGATTGCATAGTGGAGAAGGTACGGTGGGATTCGAAATGGTTTGTGATCTGTTTGTTAACTTGGCTTTTGAAGACTTTAGAAATGCAGGGCAGGATGGATATAGGTCTGTAACAGTTTGGGTCTAGAGTGTCACCCCCTTTGAAGATGGGGATGACAGCATCAGTTTTCCAATCTTTAGGGATCTCGGACGATACGAAAGAGAGGTTGAACAGGCTAGTAATAGGGGTTGCAACAATTTCGGCAGATAATTTTAGAAAGAGAGGGTCCAGATTGTCTAGCCCAGCTGATTTGTAGGGGTCCAGATGTTGCAGCTCTTTCAGAACATCAGCTATCTGGATTTGGGTGAAGGAGAAGCGGGGGGTACAGAGCTGTTGGCCGGAGTAGGGGTAGCCAGGTGGAAAGCATGGCCAGCTATAGAAAAATGCTTATTGAAATTCTCGATTATCATAGATTAATCGGTGGTGACAGTGTTTCCTAGCCTCAGTACAGTGGGCAGCTGGGAGGAGGTGCTCTTATTCTCCATGGATAATTTGTGTGAGATTGAGGGCATCTAGCTCAGATTGTAGGATGGCCGGGGTGTTAAGCATATCCCAGTGTAGGTCACCTAACAGTACGAACTCTGAAGATAGATGGGGGGGCAATCAATTCACATATGGAGTCCAGGGCACAGCTGGGGGCTGAGGGGGGTCTATAACAAGTGGCAACAGTGAGAGACTTATTTCTGGAAAGGTGGATTTTTAAAAGTAGAAGCTCGAACTGTTTGTGCACAGACCTGGATAGTATGACAGAACTCTGCAGGCTKTCTCGGCAGTAGATTGCAACTCCGCCCCCTTTGGCAGTTCTATCTTGAAGGAAAATGTTGTAGTTGGGGATGGAAATTGCAGGGAAACATGTATGTAATCCAGGCTCCACTGTGCTCGGGTTCGCAATTCTACAACTACAAGGGTACATATTCAGTTGTACCCTTGGCTGTTGTAGATGCCATCTACTGTTTCCGTGTTGTCGATGTTGGTGCTTACGGCAAGGGAAGTGATGGRGGGACCCTCCGGGAATCTGCCTTCGGCCAGGCACTTCAGGATGGCACATTGGAGATTCCACCACTTGCATCACTCCCTGGGGCTGAAGACCTGGGACCCGTTCCCCACGTCTTCGTCGGTGATGAGCCATTCCCTTTGAGACACAACCTCCTAAGGCCCTTCGCTGGACACCAGCTACCATTGCCAAAGCCTGTAAGGTTCTTTAACAAATGACTGTCCATGGCAAGGTTAGGAATTCTGGCAGCCCGGTGGAGAATGTATCGGAGAGTGCTTGGTCTCAGCCCCTCAAATGTCGATGCCTGCGTGAAGGCCACATGTGTTCTCCACAACTACCTGCGGAGGTCATTCCAGGAGCCACTCCGGATGGAGACGGGAACGCCAAATGGTCACCTACCTGATGTCAGGGCAGCTGCCAACAACGCCCCCAGACAGGCACTCCAGGTGAGGGAGAAGCTGACCACCTACTTCTCATCGCCAGCAGGTGAAGTCCCATGGCAGTATGCTGTGGAGTGAAACAACTATTTTAAGAGCCCCCTAACACCAAAGTTATTTTCAGAACCATCTACCGTTGTCCATAAAATAGCATTTTCCCCCAGAATATTTTATGTCTCATTGTCTCTCTTCATTTGGAAGTTATATTTAAGTGAAATTTGGGAGTAAAGACCACACCTTAAAACCCCTTCCCTCTCCCATTAACGTCAGTATTATACACACCTGGCATGGTACATCAGGTGAGCGGGAGCACTAATTAAGGTTATAAGACATACAGTTAGTATGATAACAAAGGGAAAGGGTAACCTAGGGTCCATACAAATAGTACAGTTTACCACCATCTTCACTGGTCTGACAAAATGCAGGTAGAAGAAAAACTAATTAGGAAGAGAATGTGTTTTTACTTTCATCTTGTCTTAGATCTGCAAAGGTGTAGGGAAGAAATAAGCAGATTAACTCTAAATTAGTAAATAAAGAAATGAAACAACTATGAAAACATTAGAATTTTATAAGTATTCAAGTACAGGAAAGAACATGACAGGTATGTTTGTGTGTGGCGATAAAGAGAGAGAGGGCAGGGCACTGGAGATCTGAGGTGGAGGAGAGGTGTGTGTCTATAAAAAAAAAATCAGACAATGTGTAGCCATAACACCACTAAACAAACAAATGGCTCCTGGACGTCATGGACCAGTCGATGGAACACAACTTCACAAACAGTTTCAACACCCAGTTTTCAAGTGGTTTTAAATGAAAGAAATATATTCACCTTTAGTCTCGTAAGAGACCAACAAGAGCATCTGTGAATTCTCCAGTGTGTGAGTTTCAATTCTGTCAATTCAGAAATCTATGTAATACTAATAATGAATGCTATCCTAAGACTTTTGAAACAAATGACTTTATGAATTGACTGAACTTAAAGGGAACTGACGTGTGTGAAAAGAAAGGTACAATGAGGGAGGTCAACACAACGACCAGACAACTCCTCTTCCTGTCCTTCCTGTGAGCTGGTCGGCTAAATTGACTGCATCTCTGGAAGGGAGGAGAAAAACAACACACAAGCATTACATAATATAACACCATAGAAGGTGAGATTTATGATAACTAAATACTGCTTGTACAGTGTAGTTAGTGGCATAAATATTGTGTGGTAAAGTTAGTAATTCTTGCTGTTTACTCATGGAATTTATATTTCAGATCAAAATATGAATATGAATATATTTAGACAGCAAACTGTTGTTTTAGGATATTTTCTAACCCAGAAACAGCAGCTATACATTTGCCTCATATTAAACATTTGATCTGAAATACCAGTTAGCCTACATGAGTATACTGTAAAAAMTACCTACTTTACTTCTGTCGCAAAAATATGACACTACCTGTGTTGTGGAGAAGAAAAAAAACGTACCATTGAACTCGGCTTGGAAAAGCAGCTGATACATTTVAACCTTGACTGCTGCTTTTCTTTGCTGAGGCAGCCTCTTCAGGGTTGGCACCAGGCTCATGGCAAAGAGGGTCTCTTCATCCTCCTTCCTGTGAGCATCAGGTTGGGCTGCATCCCTCTCGACGGCTTGGAGGAGCCTCTGCTGAAATGAGTTGAGGGGATCTGGGGGCTGGTACCTCAGATGACACCTGGTGTGACGTTGTTCGTCATCGTTTCTCTCCATGTTTCTCTCCTTGTTTCTCTCGTTTGTCTCCACGGCCACATCCTGTTCAACGAGGTCCTCAGTGGTCACTTCCGTGAGGTTCATAATAATCTCAGCTGGTCCTAGACCCAGAGGTGCTTCCTCCATTTCATCATCTTCCATGGCTGCACCGGTGGTGGTCATACTCGTGGATGATGTAGACATTGTAGAGGGTTTCGCTGCACCTGTGGAGGCGATGGTCTCGATGCACCGGTGGCGCCCACACTTGTGGATGACGTAGTAGAGGGTCTGGCTGTAAAATTGCTACTCGTTGCCCTAGGCTCAATACATGGATCCAGAAAAGAAAGAATGTGGCAGAAGAGGCAAGGCTGCTGGCCTGAAGCTGCTGACCCAGACCTCTTATTCTCTTTCTCTGCCCATCTCTCTCTCTTCTCTTCTCTCTCTCTCTACCTGTCCCAGTACCTGTCCTACCAGTCCTCTCCACTTCCTCCTACATAGACATGAACATGATAAGCCAAACCATTACCTAGCATAACTTGTGAAACATAGACGTCTATGATTGGTTCGGATTTGGTCCGGCCAGGGCAGACTGACCAATTTAAGCTACTTTTCAATGTCAATGGACGTCTGCTTGTTCCAGTAAATGGAAAGACGGTCGGTGGTAGGTGCCATGGTAGGAGTCAGTAAGAGCTGGGAGAGGTTACATGAACTGGAGAGAAAGAAGAAAAAGAGAGAGAAAGAGAAAGAGAAAGAGAAAGAGAAAGAGAGAGAGAGAGAGAGAGAGAGCGAGAGAGATTGTCCAGACCGTTTTCATTCTTGCTTTGACCACCAGACGACAGAAAGAGAAAAACAAAACTGTTGAGCTGAACATAACAGTATGCCATTGGAATGGAGACAGTAGCAGGTGACCCAACTGGGGGTTGTGACTGCTATGATTTCCCAATGAAGCAAATTCAGGTGCAGTAATTCCGTTACCATTTTTTTTGTAACAGAATTACGAGTTTTAATGACTTAATAATTCATAAACAAAACTTGATTTCAGTAAGAACAATGTAACTAATCGGTAGGTTTACCTTTACTTGTTACTTCTGCGAACTTTCATTATCCTCCCTCCTTATGAGGGAGAGAAATTAGAAAATATCTTAAAAGATGTAGATTTTTGGTAATGGAATTACAAGGCACAAGTTAATGTTTCTTTAACTGACAGAAGGCAAATCATTTTTTTAAAACTAAATATAAGTTTTGATATTAGTTGGCAGGGTTCTTTACTTCAACATTATTGTATTTAAATGTATTTCTAATACCTTTTAATGCTGATAGATGTTGTATAAGATCCCTTTTCCATCTATTTGATCAGAAATTGAATCCTTTGCCTATTGCAAATTTTTATGATGGAAAATGGTTAACAAATGTTTATACGCTGTAATTTTCCACAAAACTATAGACTATTAGATTTCATTTGACACCCAATTTGACATGCTCCTATAAACGTCACGTTGGTGCTCATGGATCCTTTTAGAATGAAATTACCATAGCCACAGCGGGACTAATTCAACTGATGCTCTGTCTAGCTAAATAAACATTACCTGCAATGTTCCAAGACGCAAAATAATAAGTGACATCAARGTAATACTCTTTCTCCTAATAAATGCTCATTTCGAGGTAGTCATTGATCAACTTTACAAATAGCTACAGTATTTTGTTGATTTGTTTTCTAGCTACAGAACTTCATCAAGTTCTATGTCAGCTTTTTTTTGTTTTTCTGGATTCCCTCAAGGGGGTGCGTGCGCAAGAATTGATCAGACAAACTCGAGTGGCCATATTGGTAAGGTCTCAGTAGATCGACTAGTACCCCTTTCCTGGCTACCCAGATTCCTTGCTCCGGCCAAACGCTACGCCACGCCCATGGACATTKGTTTATTCTCCGCAATAAGTCTAGATCTGAGTACCTTCACCATATGCAAACACATTCGGGGCCATCTGATTGGTCCAGAAACCGATGGGTTGGGCCAGTGCCAGAACCCATGTGGGTAAAGCGGTGGTTTGAAAATTCATCATTGTCTTTGATAGCACCTTTTTTTCTAAGAGTGTATTTAGAACCTAAAAGGGTTCTACGGCTGTCCCCATAGGAGAACCATTTGAATAATACGTTTTGTTTCCAGATAGAACCCTTCTGGTTCCAAGTAGAACCCTTTTGAGTTCTATGTAGAATCCTTTTTGATAATTGTACAAAACAACAAAAACGATGTAGACGACCTGGACGACGAACTTACATAAAGACACGAAAGAACTCACGAACAGGAACAGACTACACAAAATGACAAACGCACGAAACAGTCCCGTATGGTGTAACATAGACACAGACACAGGAGACAACCACCCACAAACAAACAGTGTGAAAACACCTACCTTAATATGGCTCACAATCAGAGGAAATGAAAACCACCTGCCTCTAATTGAGAGCCATATCAGGTCACCCTTTAAACCAACATAGAAACAGAAAACATAGACTGCCCACCCAAACTCACGTCCTGACCAGCTAACACATACACAAACTAACAGAAAACAGGTCAGGAACGTGACACATTGGTGATCTATCCAAACCAATTCATTTTTTTGAACTGCTATAAATAATAATGATCTGTATCTTTTCAGAATTTAATTATAATTAATCAACCTAATTTCTTTGAAACACTAACCTTTCTGTTGTAAAGAAGAAATAAAAAGCAATTCCATTCAGCYCTTTGAGATATCAGCTGATGTAAGAAGGACTTTATAAATACATTTGATTTGATTTGAATTGATGGATTGATGTTAGTGTCTTGTCAGTTCGTATCATGCAATATTCTTGTTTTTGGGATTGAATCTGCTTTAGTCTGTGGTGAGTGTAAGAGGCTACAATTTCACAGCTAAACTATTTGAGGCCATCATTTTGCTAGAGTGCATGGTGTGTGTGTGTGTATCAGGCATCCTGCTGTGACTGGCCCGGCATGCTGCCTCACTGCCGGGGTCCATTGCGGCCTCCTCTTCCTCTTGCCCTTTCCTCTAGGATAAATGACAGACAAAGCAAAGCCCCGCTAACAATATTACAATCGAATAATGTAAGACCTTTCATTGTCTGCTTATATGCCCCCTTTATTTATCCTACAGTTCTTGGCTTGGTGTACAAGGAGAATACTGTAAGAACGGCCCATGTTCTGAATTCTGTCACTGTACATTTCAAAAGTGCTGAACAAATAGTTATATTGARTATGTCCGTCCTAGCTCGCTCATTAATGTCTTAATTGAAATTATGGAATGCCTCTTATCCGCTTGTTGTCCCCTTATGCCATAGTTTGTACAWCTCAATTGTCATTAGAAACCACATTTGTTTAAGCAATTCAGCCATATCAGCTGTTTTTTTTAAGGCAGTAAATGAGGCTYAATGAACTGTTTCGCTGCCAYACAAGGCTCTGCTGATAACCAGGTGTAGCAGTGGTAAGGTGTTGGGACTGCTTTATTTAGGTCCTAACAGTTTGTGGGCACCGTTTGTCACCGTTATAGTGTAATTAATGTATTGTTTAGTGTTGTGTAGTAGCTTTACTGGCATGCATTAAAAAAAATGTTTTGTTTGCCCCACCAAGATTTACATGCCAAAATTGCCGCTGGCTGCACCACTTCCACTATCGTGCCCTTGAGAGTCTGTTCATCACAGCGATACCTCCCCATTACCAGGCACTGGTTCCAAACACAATGGCTTTCCCAATGCCATCAAAGCAAATACTTCTACATCTGCTCAAACCTATCACTTGTCAGACATCCACAAACTCTAGTCAGGCCCTCAGCGAAACCACACCCTGTTTCCACCTCATTTCCCCACAGCGTGTACCAACTTCCACCTTCTCTTACTAGTCCGACGCACCAACCATTCCTGCCCCTGCACTCTTCCCTGAACCTAGACGGGTCCCACACCAATGCTCACTCCTGTCACCAAGCAGAAGGCACAGAATGCTTAATAAGTGTCCCTTCAGTTCCTTTTGGAGGGACCAGCTCAACCTTGGTTCACTACCAAGGGCAACTCCTGCCAGCAGGGGACGGGCACAACCTCAGCCTATGGCCGGGGGTTGGCCCTGCCAGCAGGCTCAGCACAGCCACAGTTCACGACTTGGGGCTGACTCTGCCAGGAGGCCAGCTACCAACCCCGATCCACAACTCTGGGCTGGCCTCCCCGACTACCATCCATGCCAAAACCCTCATAACAAACTCTCAACTACTACCCCTTCCGACATATTCGTCAGATGGCGAGAAACTGGACTCGTGAAGTATAGTTTATAGCGCAGTTTTGGGTGGAGCGCTTTAAAGGTGCTGCATGGGCAATCAGACGTCTGCACTGGCCGTGCAGCATTTACGGTGATATAGCTGTTGTGAAGGAAGTTGTCAAGGAAGTAAGTTTGTGTTTATACAGGACCTCCCGCACTCACCTACTGTCAACCAATCATGTCAATGCGGACCTATACGGAGCCCTCTGTATTGTTACAAAATTTGAGAGGCGCACGGCGATGCGGTATGGAGCTTAATTTGGCCTCTGCGTGCCTCCGGACGCTCCGCAATTGCATTACACCATCCATACTCTGACCAGATTTTCAGATCAAGCATAAATTGGCTCTTGACTTTCAGATAAAACACCTAATCCGCAACAGCAACATCCATATATGGGCTTGTTCTTCCATATTGGAATGCAGCCTTAGATCATAAACTCCATATATGGGCCCAGACATCCATATTGGAACACGGCCAATCGGCAAGGAACTCCATATATGGACATAGTGCCGTGACCATGCCGATCTGCTCAACTGCATCCAATCTTCATTAGCCACAAGCCTGAATTACTTCATCAACCACCCTCATATTATTTAAATTGCATTCTTAGACACACCTTTGAATTTCTGACAAACAAACAGTGTGTATTGTTGTTCATGGTGATCCATTCAGCCACCGTCCAGGCACAATGTTGGGTTAGTGAAACCTTGGTCCATGACTGGTGCCAAGCCAGCACAACTTTGGCTTACAGCCGGGGGTTGGCCCTGCCAGCAGGCTTAGCACAACCACGGTTCACAACTGGGAGCTGACCTTCCCAGTGGGCCAGCTACTGATATCAAACCAACCTTACAGTGAAATGCTTACTTACGAGTCCCTAACCAACAATGCAGTTTTTAAAAAATCAGATAAGATTAAGAAATAAAAGTAACAAGTAAGCAGTAAAATAACAATAGCGAGACAATACAGTGCKTTGCAAAAGTATTCACCCCCTTGGCGTTTTTCCTGTTTTGTTGCATTACAACCTGTACTTTAAATTGATTTTTATTTGGATTTCATGTAATGGACATACACAAAATAGTCCAAATTGGTGAAGTGAAATGAAAAAGGTTATTTGTTAAAAAATATATATATAATTAAAACAGAAAAGTGGCGGGTGCATATGTATTCACCCCCTTTGCTATGAAGCCCCTAAATAAAGATCTAGTGCAACCAATTACCTTCAGAAGTCACATAATTAGTTCAATAAAGTCCACCTGTGTGCAAGTGTCACATGATCTGTCACATGATCTCAGTTTATATATATTTACACCTGTTCTGAAAGGCCCCAGAGTCCGCAACACCACCAAGCAAGCGACACTATGAAGACCAAGGAGCTCTCCAAACAGGTCAGGGACAAAGTTGTGGAGAACAGATCAGGGTTGGGTTATAAAAAAATATCAGAAACTTTGAACATCCCACAGAGCACCATTAAATCCATTATAATTTTTTTTCAAGAATATGGCACCACAACAAACCTGCCAAGAGAGGGCCGCCCACCAAAACTCAAAGACCAGGCAAGGAAGGCATTAATCAGAGAGCCAACAAAGAGACCAAAGATAACCCTGAATGAGCTGCAAAGCTCCACAGCCGAGATTGCAGTATCTGTCCATAGGACGACTTTAAGCCGTACACTCCACAGAGCTGGGCTTTACGGAAGAGTGGCCAGAAAAAGCCATTGCTTAAAGAAGAAAATAAGCAAACACGTTTGGTGTTCGCCCAAAGGAATGTGGGAGACTCCCCAAACATATGAAAGAAGGTACTCTGGTCAGAGTGTAAAATGTAGCTTTTTGGCCATCAAGGAAAATGCTATGTCTGGCGCAAACCCAACACCTCCCATCACCCTGAGAATGCCATCCCCACAGTAAAGCATGGTGGTGAAAGCATCATGCTGTGGGGATGTTTTTCATCGGCAGGGACTGGGAAACTGGTCAGATTTGAAGGAATGATGGATGGCGCTAAATAAAGGGACYTTCTTGAGGGAAACCTATTTCAGTCTTCCAGAGATTTGAGGCTGGGACAGAGGTTCACCTTCCAGCAGGACAATGACCCTAAGCATACTGCTAAATCAACACTCGAGTGGTTTAAGGGGAAACATACAGTTGAAGTCGGAAGTTTACGTGCACCTCAGCAAAATACATTTAAACGCAGTTTTTCACAATTCCTGACATTTAATCCTAGTAAAGATTCCCTGTTTTAGGTCAGTTAGGATCACCACTTTATTTTAAGAATGTAAGAAGAATTTATAGTATTTGGAAGTTTGGATGAATGAGGTGCCCAAAGTAAACTGCCTGTCACTCAGGCCCAGAAGCTAGGATATAATTGGTAGTATTGGATAGAAAACACTCTAAAGTTTCCAAAACTGTTAAAATAATGTCTGAGTATAACAGAACTGATATGGCAGGCGAAAACCCGAGGACAATCCATCCAGAATTTTTTTTTTCCTAGCTCACCACTGATTTCAATGGCTAGGAATGGGAATACAAAATTAAGACCTCCCAGATTGCAGTTCCTAGGGCTTCCACTAGATGTCAACAGTCGTTAAAAAGAGATTCAGGCTTGTTTTTTGAAAAAATTGRTAGAATTTGTAGTTTTTCTAAGTGGCTCGCATTTTGGCTGTGGTGTTTGTTGCACGTCCCAGTGAGYGCGTGCACTTCGTTATTTATCTCCGGTAATGGTCTCCGGTATTCTCCGTCTTACATTTTATCGTTTCTTTACATATTAGGGTACCTGAGGATTGATTAGGAACGTTGTTTGATATGATTGGAAGAAGTTTATTGGTAACTTACGGGATTCGTTTGTATGCATTTTGAACGAGGGAAAACAGTGGATAACTGAGTCAAGCGTGCAAATGAAACTTACATTTTTGGGATATAAAGAAGGACTTTATCAAACAAAAGGACCATTTGTTATGTAGCTGGGACCCTTGTGCTTGCAACCAGATGAAGATCTTCAAAGGTAAGTGATGTATTCTATCGCTATTTCTGACTTTCGTGATGCCTCTGCTTGCTTGGAAAATGTATGTAATATTTTGTGTTGTGGGCGCCATCCACAGATAACTGCATGGTGTGCTTTCGCCGTAAAGCCTTTTTGAAATCTGACAAAGCAGCTGGATTAACAAGAAGTTAAGCTTTAAAATGATGATTGACACTTGTATTTTCATGAATGTTTAATATTACYATATCTGAAATTTGAATTTGGCACTCTACAATTTCACCGTATGTTGTCGAGGTGGGACGCTAGCGTCCCAATGATSCGCAAGAAGTTAAGCCATTTTGCCACAACTTTGGAAGTATGCTTGGGGTCATTGTCCATTTGGAAGACCCATTTGCGACCAAGCTTTAAATTCCTGACTGATGTCTTGAGATGTTGCTTCAGTATATCCACCTAATTTTCCCTTCATCATGATGCCATCTATTTTGTGAAGTGCACCAGTCCCTCCTGCAGCAAAGCACCCCCACAACATGATGCTGCCACCCCCGTGCTTCACGATTGGGAAGATGTTCTTTCGGCTTGCAAGCCTCCCCCTTTTTCCTCCAAACATAACAATGGTCATTATGGCCAAACATGTCTATTTTTGTTTCAGACCAGAGGAAATTCCTCTAAAATACGATCTTTGTCCCTGTGTGCGTTGCAAACCGTAGTCTAAGCTTTTTTATGGTGGTTTTGGACAGTGGCTTCATCCTTGCTGAGCGGTCTTTCAGTTTATGTCGATATATGGACTCGTTTTACTGTGGATATAGATACTATTGTACCTGTTGCCTCCAGCATTCTTCACAAGTCCTTTTGCTGTTGTTCTGGGATTGATTTGCACTTTTCGCACGAAGTACGTTTCTTCTAGAGCAAGAACGCGTCTCTTCCTAAGCGGTATGGATGACGTTTCGGGTCCCATGGTGTTTAACTCTTGCGTACTATTGTTTGTACAGATGAACGTGGTACATTCAGGTGTTTGGAAATTGCCTCCAAGGATGAACCAGACTTGTAGAGTCTACATTTTTTTTCTGAGGTCTTGGCTGTTCTTTTGATTTTCCATGATGTCAAGCAAAGAGGCACTGAGTTTGAAGCAGGTGTCACGAATATTACGCCAGAGTGATGACTCCCTCTTCCCGTTCGGTGTGACACTGGCGGTCTCGTCGCCCGATGTCTACTAGCTGCCACCGGATCATTTTTCCTTTTCGTTTATGTTTGTCTAATTGTTTTCACCTGTTTTCTGTTGGGGTTTTGGGAGGGGTACTATTTAGGTTAGTTTCGCCCGCTAGTGTTTGTGCGGGCTTATTTTGTGTGTTCATGTTTTACGTCGTGAGTGGATTATTGGATGTGGGATTTTCGCTGTCACGCTAATTTAAACAGTGGTCTGTGGGTTGTTTTGCGCCTGTGTCTCGGCGTCACCTTTTTGTACCTGTTCCTGTTTTATGCTGTGGACATTAAAGCGTTTTTTCCCCGTATACTTTTGCTCTCTCTGCGCCTGACTCTACACCATCATTCACCTGACGTTACAGCAGGCTTTGAAAGAAATCCACAGGTACACCTCCAAGTGTCTCAAATTATGTCAATTAGCATATCAGGAGCTTCTAAAGCCATGACACCATTTTATGGACTTCTCCAAGCTGTTTAAAGGCACAGTCAACTTAGTGTATGTAAACTTCTGACCCACTGGAATTGTGATAAACTGAATTATAAGGGAATATTCTGTCTGCAAACAATTGTTGGTAAAAATTACTTGTGTCATGCACAAAGTAGATGTCCTAACCGACTTGCCAAAACAATAGTTTGTTAACAAGAATTTGTGGAGTGGTTGAAAAATGAGTTTCAATAACTCCAACCTAGTGTATGTAAACTTCCGACTTCAACTGTATAAATGTCTTGGAATGGCCTAGTCAAAGCCCAAACTCCAATCCAATTGAGAATTGTGGTATGACTTAAAGATTGGTGTACACCAGCGGAACCCATCCAACTGAAGGAGCTGCTTCAACTTGAAGCAGCTGTGCAGTTTTGCCTTGAAGAATGGGCAAAAATCCCAGTGGCCAGATGTGCCAAGCATGTAGAGATATTCCCTAAGAGACTTGCAACTGTAATTGCTGCAAAGGTGGCTCTACAAAGTATTACTTTGGGGGGGGGGGGGGGGGTGAATAGTTATGCCTTCTCAGTTTTCAGTTTTTTTGTCTTATTTCTTGTTTGTTTTACAAGAAAAAATTTTACATCTTCAAAGTGGTAGGCATGTTGTGTAAATCAATATACAAACCTCAAAAATCTATTTTAACCCAGGATGTAAGGCAACAAATAGATGCCAAGGGGTGATACTTCGAAGCCACTGTATACAGGGGTACGGTACAGAGCCTAAGTGCCACAGTTGATAGCTCAACACCTCCAGGATGTAGGAAAAAAATGAAAAATGCCAAGGGGTGATACTTTCGCAAGCACTGTATACAGGGCGGGTTACCGGTAACACGAGCCTAAGTGCGGGGCACCACGTTGAGGTAATATGTACATGTAGTATTATTAAAGTGACTGAGCATAGATGAGACAACAGAGAGTAGCAGCAGAGTAAAAGAACGGGGGGGGGCAATGCAAATAAACGGATTAAAAAAAAGAAACGTCCCTTTTCAGGACCCTGCCTTTCAAAGATAATTCGTAAAGATCCAAAATAACTTAACAGATCTTCATTGCAAAGGGTTTGAACACTGTTTCCCAAGCTTGTTCAATGAATCATTAAACAAATAATGAACATGCACCTGTTATGGCTGCAGCCCGACCGTCATCCCGACGCCGGTACACCTATGACAACATCCAGCTCAAGTGCAGGGCCGAAATTCAAAATCTATTTTTTTAAAATATTTAACTTTCACACATTAACAAGTCCAATACAGCATTTGAAAGATAAACATCTTGTCAATCCAGCCAACATGTCCTATTTTTTAAATGTTTTACAGAGGAAACACCACATATATTTGTTGCTCACCACCAAATAAAAAAGGAGGACAGACATTTTTCACAGCACAAGTAGGATGCAAGTAGAATGCACAAGCCAACCTAACTAACCTAGAACCAACTAAATAACCTAGAAAAAACTACCTCAGATGACAGTCCTATAACATGTTACACAATAAATCTATGTTTTGTTCAAAAAATGTGCATATTCTAGCTATAAATCAGTTTTACATTACTGCTACCATCATAGCTACAGTCAGAAATCGCACGGGAGTAGCCAGAGAAATACAGACACCAACGTCAACTACTAATTACACATCATAAAACATTTCAGAACAATATATGGTGGATAGCTAATGAAAGCAAATATCTGGTGAATACAGCCAATATTTCCGATTTTTGAAGTGTTTACAGCGAAAACACAATATATCGTTATATTAGCTTACTACAATAGCTAGCACACAGCAGCATTGATTCTAGTCAAACGGTAGCATAGCACAGTTCGACAGATATATGAAAAAGCATCCCAAATTGGGTCCTTTCTTTGTTGATCTTCCATCAGAATGTTCTCCAAGGGGTTCTTTGTTCAGAAACGTCTTTATTTCGATCCAAGAACGAACGTTTCCCTCTTGAATTAGCAAGCACACTGGCAGTGCGACGCTAACCTCTCCATCTTGAAAAAAATTCTTGCGTCGCATCACGTCTAAAGTCCAGAATACATTTCAATAATATAATTAAAGTATATTGAAAAAACATACTAGGATGATATTGTGACATGTATCAATAAAATCGAAGCCAGAGATCATATTCACCTATAACGACGGTTTTCCAGGAGGCTCTCCAGATCCAACTTCTCGCCTTCCAAAAAAAATAAAGTGCGCACTTCTCACTCCAAGAGGTTGTATACAATCCCTGACCGAGATAATCAAGTGATTTCTTCTCTCACTTCCGCATGACACCCAGAGGAAGGCGTATGACGTGTTTCTACAGTCCTAAGTGACATGCCCTTTTATAGACAAGGGCTTGAAAAGCGACATCGATTTTGGAAATCTCACTTCCGGATAGGAAATGGGCTGTAAAAATMGTTCTGTTCCACTTAGAGAAATAATTAAAACGGTTTTAGAAACTASAGACTGTTTTCTATCCAATAGTAATAATAATATGCATATTGTAAMAGCAAAAATTGATTAAGAGGCCGTTTGAAAATTTGCACATATTTTCCAGTTTTTCAATACGCCCCCTGCAGCCATAACAGGTTTAAGACACTAACAGATTACAGACGGTAGGCAATTAAGGTCACAGTTATGAAAATTTAGGACACTAAAGAGACCTTTCTACTGATTCTGAAAAATACCAAAATAAATATGCCCTGGGTCCCTGCTCATCTGCGTGAACATGCCTTAGGCATGCTGCAAGGAGGCATGAGGACTGCAGATGTGGCCAGGGAAATAAATTGCAATGTCCATACTGTGAGACGCCGAAGACAGAGCTACAGGGAGACAGTACAGACAGCTGATCGTCCTCGCAGTGGCAYACCACGTGTAACAACACCTGCACAGGATCAGTACATCCGAACATCACACCAGGGGGACAGGTACAGGATGGCAACAACTGCCCGAGTTACACCAGGAACGCACAATCCCTCCATCAGTGCTCAGACTGTCCGCAATAGGCTGAGAGAGGCTGGACTGAGGGCTTGTAGGCCTGATGTAAGGCAGGTCCTCACCAGACATCACCGGCAACAARGTCGCCTATGGGCACAAACCCACCGTCGCTGGACCAGACAGGACTGGCAAAAGGTGCTCTTCACTGACGAGTCAAGGTTTTGTCTCACCAGGGGTGATGGTCAGATTTGCGTTTATCGTAGAAGGAATGAGCGTTACACTGAGGCCTGTGCTCTGGAGCAGGATCGTTTTGGAGGTGGAAGGTCCGTCATGGTCTGGGGCGGTGTGTCACAGCATCATCGGACTGAGCTTGTTGTCATTGCAGGCAATCTCAATGCTGTGCGTTACAGGGAAGACATCCTCCTCCCTCATGTGGTACCCTTTCTGCAGGCTCATCCTGACATGACCCTCCAGAATGACAATGCCACCAGCCATACTGCTGATTTCCTGCAAGACAGGAATGTCAGTGTTCTATCATGACAGCATAAATCCCGGATCTCAATCCCATTGAGCACGTCTGGGACCTGTTGGATTGGAGGGTAGGGCCATTCCCCCCAGAAAAGTCTGGGAACTTGCAGGTGCCTTGGTAGAAGAGTGGGGTAACATCTCACAGCAACTGGCAAATCTGGTGCAGTCCATGAGGAGGAGATGCACTGCAGTACTTAATGCAGCTGGTGGCCACACCAGATACTGACWSTTACTTTTGATTTTGACCCCCCCCTTTGTTCATGGACACATTCCATTTCTGTTAGTCACATGTCTGTGGAACTTGTTCAGTTTATGTCTCAGTTGTTGGGTTTCTGTAGAGCACTTTGAGATATTAGCTGATGATTTGATTTGATTTAGTACGATTCGATCTTAGTCCTGTATTGATGCTTTGCCTGTTTGATMGTTCATCGAAGAGCGTAGCGGGATTTCTTATAAGCTTCCTGGTTAGAGTCCCGCTCCTTGAAAGAGGCAGCTCTAGAGCCTTTAGCTCAGCACGGATGTTGCCTGTAATTCGTGGCTTCTGGTTMGGGTATGTACGTACGGTCATTGTGGGAATGACATCATCGATGCACTTATTMATGAAGCCAATGACTGATATGGTGTACTCCTCAATGCCYTCGGAGGAATCCTGGAACATTTTCCAGTCTGTGCTAGCAAAACAGTCCTGTAGCTTAGCATCTGCTTAYTCTGACCACTTTTTTATTGATCTAGTCACTGGTTCATCCTGCCTTAATTTTTGCTTGTAAGCAGGAATCAGGAGGATAGAATTATGGTCAGATTTGCCAAATGGAGGGCGAGGGAGAGCTTTGTATGCGTCTCTGTGTGTGGAGTAAAAGTGGTCCAGAGTTTTTTTCCCCCTCTTGCACATTTAACATGCTGATAGAAATTTGCTAAAACGGATTTAAATTTCCCTGCATTAATGTCCCCGGCTACTAGGAGCGCCACCTCTGGGCGAGCGTTTTCTTGTTTGCTTATGAGGAAATACAGCTGTCTTAGTGCCAGCCTCTGACTGTGGTGGTATGTAAACAGCTATGAAAAATACATATGAAAACGCTCTAGGTAGATAGTGTGGTCTACAGCTTATCATGAGATACTCTACCTCAGGCGAGCAATAGCTTGAGACTTCCTTAGATATCGTGCACCAGSTGTTATTTACAAAAATACATAGGACGCCAGCCCCTTGTCTTAACCGCTGTTCTATCCTGCAGGTGCAGCGTATAACCAGCCAGCTGTATGTTGATGGTGTCGTCGTTCAGCCACAACTCCGTGAAGCATAAAATATTACAATTTTGAATGTCCCATTGGTAGTTTAATCTTYCGTGTAGGTCATCTATTTTATTCTCCAGAGATTGCACGTTTGCTAGCAGAATGGAAGGAAGTGGGGGTTTATTCGATCGCCTACGAATTCTCAGAATGCAGCCCGCCCTCTGGCCCCTTTTTCTCCGTCTCCTCTTCATGCAAATCACGGGGATATGGGCCTGTTCCCGAGAAAGCAGTATATTGTTCGCGTCGGGCTCGTCAGACTCGTTAAAGGAAAATAAGTATTCTGCCAGTCGTGGTGAGTAATTCCAGAATTTTTGGGGGTCATAAGAGATGGTAGCGGCAACATTATGTAAAGAATAAGGGTCTGGCCTCCTAGACTCTCATCCATGCCAAAAACCCTTATACCAAACTCTATAACCTACTACTCCTTTTGACATGTTTGTCAGATGACGAGAAGCTGAACTTGTGACTGCTACTGGTTCAGTATTGAGATGGCTGCATGGAATGAGGTGTGATTTAAGCTTTTTTGATGTTGCAGACAATGAGTGATGCTTCTGAGTGGTTTTTAAATGACTTGCTGTGAAGTAAGTGCTTAGAAAAATATAGGGTTTAACTGAGCATGCGRGTTTGTGTGAGCGCTAGAATGAGTGGTTGACATAGTGAGTACGTCAATTAGTGAGGAAGGAGATGCATTGTCTGACAAGACTAGATGCTGATGGCAGAATGAATAAGGTGAATGCAAATTAAATTACAAATTGCTTCCAAGATGCTCAGGAGGATAGCAAAACAGAAGTGATATTTTACTTTTTCTTATTATTATATTTTCCTTTCCTGGCATCTCACCACACCACAACCCTCAGGCCATGATGAGTCAACATATTCCATACTTTGAGATAGAAGATTCAGAATACTTTTATGAGTTTTTTTTGTCTTTGGTTTATGAAAGTCATCATGTCTCTGTTTCCTATTAGATGCATTCACAGTACCTGTGCATACCCAGACTTCTTCCTGGATTTTAGCAGTAACTGTGGAACAATTAGACACACTAATCTCCCAGCACCCAGCCTTCACCCCACTATGAATAATTTAACATTTATCCACCTGGAGCTGATAAGAGGAAATTGTATTTCCCTCCACTGATCGACAATAAGAGAAGAGGCTGTCTGCATTCCCCTGGCAATGGGGATTCAGTTTTAACCAAATGTAATCAGCCTAAAATGTCTGAAGTTGTGCTATGTTAGGAAACCTCAGTTGTGAGAGACTGCCTCCAGTTTAGCAGTAGCAACGGGTAATCAATGCCTGCTGAGATGACTCTACCACCAGAGGCTTCTCCTGGGGCTTTGATTCTGATTGAATCTAGGTAGACATTTCCAAGGCCTTCTCCAGTGAGTCAAACAGTCTGTTATATAAAATAGATGGATTGGCCAACAATTATCGTCCTTCATTATGTGCCTAATTGTTACAGTAGCCACATATGTCGGCTCAGTTTGGAGTTCAAGGCTAAGGTTAACTACACTAACCTGTGGGAAAAGGAGACTGTGCTTTTAATATTCTCAGCACAGCATCTGTCTCAGCATCCATAAGACAAACAGCACAGTGGTGGGCCAAATTACACTTCTATTATTGCTTTTCATTACCCTGTTCTCTCACTCTCTCTCTTGCTCTCTGGCCAATTTCATTTTAGAACCTTAAATTTAAAATAATTGAATCTAAAAGGTTGCTGTCATTTCACAAAAAATGTATGAATACATAAATGGAAAATAAAAATAAATGCCAGGAAATAAATGTTTATCAGTAGAGGCACACAAGTGGCAGAATGATTATGGACATGTGGTGATACAGAAATAACAGGGTGAACATGTTTGTATTCCTTCTGCTCAGCTAAAAACCAATACATTAAGTAAATTCAAGCCATTCAAGCATGCATAAAAGAAATACCAGTTTTGTAATGCCTCAGCATTGTATCCTTTTAACCACACACACACATTTTAGTATACTGCTTCATGTAGAACAAGGAACACAGAGCATTCTCCCTGAATAATTAAAGCTGATTTGCCTTCACATTGCCTTCGGTGGAGATGGGGGTAGGAGGTATAGACAGCAAGCCCTGAACCTCAGCATGACCTCTATCCAGGAGAGCTAAATTAAGAGAGAGAAACTCCTTCTGTATAATGATCAGAGATTCACAGAGCTTTTCTCCTAATATATGGTGACTCACATGGGTTATGTAAACAATTGGGGTCTTGACCAGGTCTCAAACTTTGCAACTTGAAACAAACTTCATCTGTAGATGACAAAGTTGTGTGTGACATCATCATGTTCTCTTTTCTTATTTTACTAGATCATTCCTATGGCCGGTTATGCCATATAATATGTCCACAGTCAAACAGAGAAAGTCCTGCTAAATTCCAAAATCATAAGAACATTTAAATAATTTCACACATGTACATTTCTCCAACCCAACCAATAATTATATTGGTTCAGACAGGGTAATATTGACCCCTTGGGGGAGAGAGAAAATCAGTTCCGCTTTTGTTTATCAACTTCTCTCCAGGACAATAATGCCAATAGTTGACTTTATCCATCTTATAAGGGGTTATACACACAAACACGGTCATTCAATTCAGAGGCTTGCACCTCATAGTGAATTGCCTTCAAAGACACAGTGGTACAGTAGAGGACAATGCCATTTTGCTGATCCTGCTTCAAGAAATGAAATAAGATATGAAATGAGAAATTATAAATTGTCACATTATCAAACATTTTTTCTCTCAATTTTCATGAGTCAGTGCCATTTGTCAGATCATGTCTCAAATGTATACATGTATTCTCCCTGCCACATAGCAACCTTAAACACACACTTTCTGAAGGAGGGTTGTCTGTCTGTTTGGGTTATTCAGTCAATACATTCTTGGATAAAGTAATTTATTATGCCTTGGGTGAAAGTTTACAACAGGATCAGAATAGCTACCCATACCCATTCTGTCTACCATTTATGTTTAACTAGACCCCTCAACCGTTTAACCAAAACGGATACATGTGCAGTGCATCTCACTGGGAAAAATATCAGACTACAGCCGACATATGCCACTGACTGTAGATGATGAAATGTAAAAGGCAGATGTAGGAGTGAGAAAGAAAGGAGGGGTGGTGGTGTCTCAGTGTTGAATATTAGGTGATGCGCGTCTCTAGCGGCTGCATTTCTCTGACTGAGGACCGCAGCAGACCGATTCCTCAGTGCGCTACAGGGGGTGTGCGCGTCTGGGCATAAGTCATAAATACCGTCTGAATAGTTATACCAGTCCATACGAAAAATATCTATACTTTCAGTATACTTTATTTATACTTTGAGCATACTTGTACTGTCGAATAACGCWACGTTTGGAAGGCATTTAGGGATAACAAGGTAAGCCATACCCGTATTTCCATGATTTGATGAAATATTGTTCTTGAATTTATTATTCTAAACGAACTGGTGGGAATGTTTGTCAACTCTGTTATTTCTAACTACATTTCCTGTACCTAGGCCAAACCTGTAAATACAATGGCTGGCCTATACATTATTGAAATAAGTCATACTTTTAATTTTTGTTTTATTTAAACAGTTTGAGAGAAAATGTATGAGAACTGTAGACTATAATTCGAATGCATAGTCTGCCCTCGGTCATTTGCATCACATTTTCTGCACCATTTCACTACCAATCAGAAACCTTTCAAAATGATATAAGATGGGCATTTTGTGCCGACATAAATTGCATTAGTAGGCTATAAGCAATCAGAATCTTGCCTTGAGCACATCACATAGGCTGCATTTAGACACGCAGCCTTATTCTAATACCAATCAMATCAGCTCTGAAAAAGATCTGATGTGAAAAGACCAATTGGTGGAAAAAATATCCGAATTGGGATTCCTGTCTAAACTCCTCCTATATGTCTATTTTTTGTGACATTGAAATTGTTGCTCCTCAAAACATAAAATGAATCACTCAATCTATCAATCAAACAATAAATTACAATTTAGCACCAAAATAAGAACCTAATTATTCTACAAAACAACCAGTCAACTATGAGGACATTAGGCTACAAGAAAGCTTTGGTGGTATAAGAGTAAAAAAAAAAATGTAATTGTTCCTGTKAACACAAAACACAATAGTCCAGGTTGACTGCTATGTTCACGGATAGGCTTGTTCTACTTGTCCTGGGAGAATGTTAAGTTTTCAACCCCTTTGAGAGCACAATAACAAATTAAGAGTTTAATTCTAAAAGGCTATATCCCAKAATTTTTCACATGTGTTTTTTTCACCAGAAAGTATTGCTTATGTGTATGTTCATGTGTGTGTAAAGTATTACTGTTTTCAGGTTTTTCATTCATAGATTTTAAGTGTGTATTAAAATTAGTCTTTTTGCAAAATGCTATACARTGAGTGTACAAAACATTAGGAACACCTGCTCTTTCCATGACATAGACTGACCAGGTGAAAGCTATGATTGATGTTACTTGTGAATCCACTTCAATCATTGTAGATGAAGGGGAGGAGACAGCTTAAATAAGACGAGAAAAGATTTAAGTGCCTTTTGAACAGGGTATGGTAGAAGATGCCAGGCGCAACAGTTTGAGTGTGTCAAGAACTGCAATGCTGCTGGGTTCTTCACGCTCAGCAGTMTCCCATGTGTATCAAGAATGGTCCACCACSACCACCCAAAGGACATCCAGTCAACTTGACACAACTGTGGGAAGCATTGGAGTCAACATGGGCCAGCATRCCTGTGGAACGCTTTCAGCACCTTGTCGAGTRCATGCCCCAACGAATTGAGGCTGTTCTGAGGGCAAACGGGGGTGCAACTCAATATTAGGAAGTTGTTCCTAAAGTTTTGTACACTCAGTGTATATCCATTGTTTAGCTTGAACGGAATGTTTGTATACTGTATATTTGACTGTGATATCTGGTTGCCTCACCTAGCTATCTTAAGATGAATGCACTAATTAAGTCGTTCTGGATAAGAGCATCTGCTAAATGACAAAAATGTCACATTTAAATGTTACATACAGATCTCATATATATATTATATATATATAGTTCTTTATATAAAAAATAGTTATTTGTTACATTTGACTGTGTGAAACCTTATTTCTCTGAGACTAGCTAGGTTTCTATCCAATTAGCAACAGATGTTCATGCAAATATTAAAACATTTGCATGAAAACAATATGCGCGTTTTCCGACCTGAGATGTGTTTCCATTAGATTTACTTGATAAAAGGCTGTGTGGGATGACGTAATGCACATAAAAAGGACTTTTGCGCTTAAATTTCCCATGCACCGAATAAAAAATACCCTTAAATGTGTGTGTATCTTGTCTCATATCATACTCTCTGGGCATCTAAACAAAAGTCCAACAGCTCAAAGATAAATTACACTACTTATTCCACATGACTGAATTCAGCCTAATAACCCTTATCTGTTATTGTCTTTGATCCTGCTGGACCAAGTGACCAGTACAGAGATTCTGCTGCGTTGAGATAGCTCTATCACTAGCCCTTGTCCTGCTCCACCAACATTTATTTCATCCAATGACATGCAAAATCACCAACATGTACACCCATATTGGTGTTGAGTGAAATGATCACTCCAGTTCGATCCCTAGCCTGTCATCTGACTGCTGAGTTAATGCTTGTGTCAAGATGTATTGCAAAAGGAAATAGAAAAATGGCATTATACTGGGAAAGATGGGTTAATTGTGGGCATTGGAGGGAGATCACAATGAATGCTGGATTGGCCACTATGGGTGAAAATACAGCACTTGCAGAACGAGGAAATTAGGAATATACACTGAGTGTACAAAACATTAGGAACACCTTCCTTATATTGAGTTGCACCACCTTTTGCCCTCAGAACAGCCRCAATTCGTTGGGTACTACAAAGTGTTGAAAGCATTCTGTAGAGATGCTGCTCTTGACACACTCAAACCGGTGTTCCTGGCACCTACTACCATATCCCGTTCAAAGGCACTTAAATATTTTGTCTTGCCCATTCACCCTCTGAATGGCACACATACACAACCCATGTCTCAATTGTCTCAAGGCTTAAAAATCCTTCTTTAACCTGTCGCCTCCTCTTCATCTACACTGATTGAAGTGGATTTAACAGGTAACATCAATAAGGGATCATAACTTTCACCTGGATTCACCTGGTCAGTCTATGTCATGGAATGACCAGGTGTTCCTAATATTTGGTACACTCAATGTATGTATAATTACTGAACTACATGCACCGTACATGTGAGTGAAAATAGCTGTAAGTAGCAGTAGAGTTATTGTCTGTTTGTTTACTCCAATCAACATAGGGATGGTCAAAAAATAAAAAATATAAATCAAAATAAGGAGTATTAGGAATTATGCAAACAATTAAATTGATAGAACCCACAATATATCTACAATATTATAACGTACTCACACACTGCCCATTACAGAGTTAGCACATGTTGCTGCCTGATTTATGACCCAGGTGAAAATTAGCTTTTGTTTTATTTTTTATTTTTTACCTCTATGCTTTGATGGTTTCCCTCATAACTTACGTTTTGACTACCAATGATTCTGTGTCAGTGGAGCTGGTGTTTGAAGTAGATGGTGTTATGCATCAGGAGTCAAATCGACAGACAGATTCAGTAATGTTATTTTGATGAAAAGGAAATCGAAAATGGTGTGTTTATTGAAGCGGGACCTCTGGTGGTATTTAATGATGTGTGAAGTGAAGAAATCTTTACAGAGCACCTCTCTCTCAGGGAAGAAGATATTTGGCACTCTAATGCATTTTTACAGCACACCCATCATGTTATTGTTGTTTTTTGCTGTCTTGTGGTTTTATTTAGGATTACTATAAAACCTTTTTATATCCTTGTATGTGATGGATGCCTGGCATATGGTTGTAAACCTAGCTTACTCAGTCTCAATCTTATTCAGTCTTATTTGCAACAGCGACTATTCACTGGGCATGAACTGGTTGAATCAACCTTGTTCCAACGTAACTTGTCAACATATTGTGACGTATTTTCCACATAGATTCCACATCACAATACGGTGAAAAATTACATTTGACTCAACCAGTTTGTGTCCAGTGGGTACATTTAGGCCTAGATTCATTCCAGACCAAGGAAGTTCTGCATTATACTGCGCTTGACATTTAAATGTAATTTCCGATTGAGCTGACATTTGCAGTGTTTACCGTGAATGCAGTCTGATGCCGATTCTGATTGAATCCCACCTTAGTTTCTGCCATTCCGTGAAAAAGGGAGGATGTATTTTTTTTATTAACTGCTCTCTTTTTCCTGTGTTTTTAGTGGGACTTTTGCTTAATAAAATCATCCCTCCAGAAAGTTTCTACCATGCCATCTCAGTCCCATGGAGGAAGAGACAGCATAAACATATTGGATCTTGTTATCACCCAGAAAGCCCTGCAGCCAACCTCCACAGACAAATGGCACAACAATCAGTGGCAGTGCTGAAGATTTACTATCCTGACCTGTCAGTATTTTTTTATGTCTCTGCCAAGGACATGTGATTTGTGCACGCATTGGCAAGGGCTCCTGCCTCCTGGCATCAAAGATCTGGGATTGATGAGGTAGCAACTTTTGCAGTCTTGAGTCACACGAAGGGGAGATACAAATGGTGGACTCCCAACTCCTGAGCTGAAGTTTGCAAAGCTGACTTCTGATTTAACAGAACATTGCAGTCAATCCCAAAAACATTCGACTAATGAATTAACCATAAACAAAGCAAAAATGGTTCCCTCGGGTGAGAACATAACTTTCCCTGTGTCAGAGAACTGTCCCAACTGCAGTTCCTCTTCCTACGCTGATATGGATAACACTAAGGCTGTGACCCTGGGTCTGGTGCTGGGAGTGTTTGTCATCTTCGGGGTTCTGGGTAACATCCTGGTCATTCTGTCTGTGGTGTGCCACCGCCACCTGCGCTCTGTCACACACTACTTCATCGCCAACCTGGCAGCAGCTGACCTGCTCCTGAGCTCCACCGTACTGCCCTTCTCTGCCACTTCGGAGGTCCTGGGGCGCTGGGTGTTTGGCCGGCCGTTCTGCAGTGCTTGGGCTGCCTTGGATGTTCTCTGCTGCACTGCCTCTATCCTCAGCCTGTGTGTCATCTCTGTGGACCGCTACCTTGCCGTCAGCTACCCGCTGCGCTACCCGGCCATGGCCACTGGYCGGCGCGGCCTGGTCGCATTGACAGCTCTCTGGGGCCTCTCGGCAGCCATATCCGTGGGTCCGCTCTTCGGCTGGAAGGAGCCCGACCCAGAGGACGAGACTGAGTGCCGGATCACAGAGGAACCGGGTTATGCTATTTTCTCTGCCCTGGGGTCGTTCTATGTGCCACTGGCCGTCATTCTGGCCATGTACTGCAGGGTGTATGTGGTGGCCAAGCAGAAGTCCCGGGACCTGAGGGAGGGCAGGAAGAGTGAGGGGGGGATGGTCACGGAAGGAGAGGGAGTGACACTGAGGATCCATCGGGGAAATGCCCCTGCTGTGCCAGAGGGCCAAGAGGAGGAGGGAGAAAAGGGCACCATTAGGCGGAGACGCACCACCTTCGCCCTTATGCGCCTGCTGAAATTTTCCCGGGAGAAGAAGGCAGCCAAGACACTGGGCATCGTGGTTGGCTGCTTCGTTCTCTGCTGGCTGCCCTTCTTCCTGGTTATGCCCATTGGTGGGTATCCCACAATGCCTTTCCTTGCTCTCTATGATATGTATGTGCTGCTGCATGCCTTTTGTTTTGAATTGTTTGGAAATTAAAAAGAGTCATTAATATGACTAGATGTCTGTCTAATCAACTGTCAAATAACAATATCAGAGGGAATAGCATCACTGAATGAATTTGCATTTTTCGCACAAAAATAATCCCTCTAACTGATTTCCCATAGCAGCATATAATACCACATTACTGGATAGAGAGTGATTGCCTCACACTGTGTCGTTTTCTAGTCAGGGAAAGCTTCCCTTCCAAATCGCAGGAAAATAAACCCCTCCACTCAACTCAATTGAACTTTAAAATGTAAATCTCCCTCTCAATGGAAAAGCGCTGTGACAAAATTGAATGGAAATGAATGTATTGATGGAGACTGAAAGAGGGGGAATAAGCCACAGGGCCTATTTTCTGCTTTTCCCTTGTTTTAGTTCTGCCACAGCGCACCAAAAACAGTATTAAGAGCCGTAAGCAAAAGCAACCCTCTATTATACAAATTCAGCTTCAAAATCGCTCTTGTTAGCATGGCCATGGGATGAGTCACTTATAACAATAGTTCAGTGATTTGAAAGATATGACAGGGCACAAATGTTGCATTCTATAATATCTTCACCGATGGCAAAAATATGAATGATAGGAAGATTAAGAGGGGCTACAGTATATATGACCATATGACAATACATGTTGCCTACAGTCAAAACCAACATTGCCTCAAAGCTGTCATCCACGTCGTTAATACCCCCACAGAATGTGATTAATGAGATGCAGTATAATGGCTTCACAGACTTTAATATCCTTGATTAGGGATTGGAGAGATCTGTAATTCAAGATGATATGGAGATTGGGGTTGAACTCACCTACTGTAGATTAGCAGATTAGTAGAAGGCCTGCTGATGGCCTAAAACACTCATGCTTCTGAATCCTCCTCCTTTGGTCCGGGGAGGTGTATCTGAATGCATCCATACTGTGCATTTCTTATCCTACTTTAGAATGCATTTATACACCAGTCCAATATTAGAATAGTTTATTGATTTATTTGTGATTTATTGTATGCATAACAATGGAGTCTACGACCTTGGTTACCCCTGTTGAATGCTCGCTATACATGTCTGTTTTCTTTTAAAGTACATCAGGAATTAAATTACTGCCATGGAGAAGCAGAGCAAATGAAATGCCAGCGTTGGGTTATACTTCAGGGAAGAAATGAAATGAACAAAATCACTATTCATTATTTGATTCCTAAACCATTATGGACAAGAAACATAAAGGGTATGATTTTGTGCTCAGTAAGCAGGCGCCCACAATCACCCTTCATCTTTCCAAGGCAGCAAAGCATTACTGAAGTTTAGCATTTCACTATAAACGGCACAATATTTCATGCCGACTCTGAGCTGATGCCCCTGAGCTTCTCAGACAGGAATTAAAGAGTTGAATGTTTAAGACATTTAGAGACAAATCCAGGTATGTTGGCTTTACAAAAGTCTAACCTAGAAAGATAACTTACAAAGTGTTAAGTACACAGTGAACATCAGTATGTCTGCAATTGGAACTATAGTGAAATGGTGTGCGTTAATGTGTGAGCTATCTCTGCTCATCTTATTGTTGGTATCAATACAMACAGAGAATGGCCGATAGAACATGCCAATGATCAATGATTCATATAGACATTGTGAACTACTGTATGTGTTTAAGTGACAGATCTGTGTGTGTGTGCTTTCTGTCTGTTCTTTCCACAGGCTCCATATTCCCATCGTACAGGCCACCTGACACCATCTTTAAGATCACCTTCTGGCTGGGCTACCTCAACAGCTGTATCAACCCGATTATCTATCCCTGCTTCAGCCAGGAGTTCAAGAGGGCATTCCTCAACGTTCTGCATGGACGCTGTCTCAGACAGGGGGGCAGGAGCTCTAAATCTTTGGGGTTTGCTTCTTCCTATGGTCCCAGTCCTGGTCCATCGTCTCTTATCAGATCCAAGCCTCCCCCCTCCTCCTCCAGCTTCTCCACCAAGCCCTGCCAAGCCCCCTCCCCAGCCTCTCCCTCCTTGGGCTGCTGTAGGACCTTCTCTGGCTCCTCTTCCTCAGTGGGGGTGCCAGGCCATACCCACATTGCTCGGGTCCAGAGTAAAAGCCTGCTGAAGGCGTGGTGCTTTGCAGCGGGGGAAAGACCGCCACCATTGGGTGCTCCTTGCCGAAGCCCTTCAGCCTGTCGTGCTGCTTCATGTCAAGCCAAAGTCCATCGCCTCTCCATGGGAGCGAAAGGGGAGGCAGTGTGACTGGGAACACTAAAGGCTGCTGGATAGTAAAAAATCGCAAATTCTAGGAAAATAAGTGATTGTAATTGGCGTGAAATAAAGTCATATCTATAGACTTGCTGGGGTCAGTCTAGCTATTAACATTAGACTGATGTCTGATGTGTCTTCAGGTTGCAGGGAATGGGAGATAGAACACTGCTCTCAGGGAGAAAGTAACACACCTGGAGGTAGAGATGTACTGTACTGTATGTGCTGTGATGCAGTGTATAGATGGATGGATGAATCAAAAGGAGGATACACAGTGTCAGAACAGAAATTGAATACAGAGTACTGAGTTAGTACAGAGATTGAAAACATGTGCTTTCTGGTCACTGAAGAGCAGTGGTGGAAAAATTACCCAATTGTCATACATGAGTAAAAGTAAAGATACCTTTACTTGAGTCATTTTCTATTAAGGTAAAAGTTACCTAGTAAAATTCTACTTGAGTAAAAGTCTAAAAGTATTTGGTTTAAAATATACTTAAGTATCAAAAGTAAAAGTATAAATCATTTCAAATTCCTTATATTAAGCCAACCAGACGGCACKATTTTCTTATTTTTTATTTATTTATAGTTAGCCAGGGGCACACTCAGACATCATTTACAAACAAAGCATGTGTGTTTAGTGAGTCTGCCAGATCCGGGCAGTAGGGATGACCAGGGATGTTCTGTTGATAATTGTGTGAATTGGACCATTTTCCTGTCCTGCTCAGCATTCACAATGAAACAAGTACTTTCGGGTGTCAAGGAAAATGTATGGAGTAAAAAGTACAATATTTTTTTAAGGAATGTAGTGAAGTAAAAGTAAAAGTACTCAAAAATATAAATAGTAAAGTACAGAAACCCCCAAAAAACGACTTAAGTAGTACTTTAAAGTATTTATACTTAAGTACTTTACACCACTGTTGAAGAGGAGTCCTTGAGAAAATGTACATACAGTATGTTCAACATTGTCTAATGTCAATATTTAGGACATGCTTAACATCTGACGTGCAGTTTTCACAGTGCTTTGTACCGAACAATTTAACATGTGCTCAGTTCTTGTAAAGTGCTGTGCTGCTGGCATGTACAGTGGCTTGCGAAAGTATTCACCCCCTTGGCATTTTTCCTATTTTGTTACCATATAACCTGGACTCAAACTAGATTTTGGGGGGGTTTGGATCATTTGATTTACACAACATGCCTAGCGCTTTGAAGATGCACAATATTTTTTCTTGTGAAACAAACAAGAAATAAGATTTTAAATCTTGCATGCATCTTGCGTGCATAACTATTCACCCCCCCAAAGTCAATACTTTGTAGAGTCACCTTTTGCAGCAATTACAGCTGCAAGTCTCTTGGGGTATGTCTCTATACGCTTGGCACATCTAGCCACTGGGATATTTGCCCATTCTTCAAGGCAAAACTGCTTCAGCTTCTTTAAGTTGGATGGGTTCCGCTGGTGTACAGCAATCTTTAAGTCATAACACAAATTCTCAATTGGATTGAGGTCTGGGCTTTGACTAGGGCATTCCAAGACATTTAAATGTTTCCCCTTAAACCACTCGAGTGTTGCTTTAGCAGTGTGCTTAGGGTCATTGTCCTGCTGGAAGGTGAACCTCCGTCCCAGCCTCAAATCTCTGGAAGACTGAAACAGGTTTCCCTCAAAATGTCCCTGTATTTAGCGCCATCCATCATTCCTTCAATTCTGACCAGTTTCCCAGTCAATGCCGATGAAAAACATCCCCTCAGCATGATGCTGCCACCACCATGCTTCACTGTGGGGATGGTGTTCTCGGGGTGAGGAGAGGTGTTGGGTTTGCGCCAGACATAGCAATTTCCTTGATTGCCAAAAAGCTACATTTTAGTCTCATCTGACCAGAGTATCTTCTTCCATATGTCTGGGGAGTCTCCCACATGCSTTTTGGCGAACACCAAATGTGTTTTTCTTATTTTTTTCTTTAAGCAATGTCTTTTTTCTGGCCACTCTTCCGTAAAACCTAGCTCTGTGGAGTGTACGSCTRATTTTTTTATAGCCCAACTGACACGCCCTGACCTTAGTTATCTATGTTTTCTTTATTATTTTGGTTAGGTCAGGGTGTGACAAAGGTGGTATGTGTGTTTTTGTCTGGTCTAGGGTTTTGTATGTCTAGGTTGTGTGTGTAGTCTAGGCATACGTAGGTCTATGGTGGCCTGAATTGGTTCCCAATCAGAGGCAGCTGTTTATTGTTGTCTCTGATTGGGGATCCTATTTAGGTTGCCATTTTCCAGTTTGGTTTGTGGGTGATTGTCTATGTGATGTTGCATGTCTGCACTCGTTATATTTAGCTTCACGTTCGTTTTGATATTTTTGTATTAGTTTGTTTATTGTTCTTCGTTTTCATTAAAGAAGATATATCCACATCACGCTGCGCTTTGGTCTCCTTCGTATGACAAACGTGACACCAACCCTGATCTGTACTTCAGAACTTTCTGTTTGGCGAGCTCCTTGGTCTTCATGGTGCCGCTTTGGACTATTTGTGTATGTCCATTACATGAAATCCAAATAAAAGCCGTTTAAATTACAGGTTGTAATGCAACAAAATAGGAAAAACGCCAAGGGGGATGAACACTTTTGGATGTCTTATACTCAGTCTTATACTCAGCTGGCCCCTCCCTGGGATTTTGTGTTAAATGCTCTACAACAAAGCTTTCTTTGTGTCCAACAAGCTTTCTCTACCCTTAACCTTGTTCGGAACACCTCCAAAACACATGTCATGTTGTTGTAAAAAGAATGCCCCTCTTTCCACAGGTGTGATTACTACCTCTGGGGGTTTAGAGCTTGACGTAGTCACCTCATACAAGTACTTGGGAGTATGGCTAGACGGTGCACTGTCCTTCTCTCAGCACATGTCAAAGCTYCAGGCTAAAGTTAAATCTAGACGTGGTTTCCTCTATCGTAATCGCTTCTCTTTCACCCCAGCTGCTAAACTAACCCTGATTCAGATGACCATCCTACCCATGCTAGATTAAGGATACATTATTTATAGATCAGCAGGTAATGGTGCTCTCGAGCGACTAGATGTTCTTTACCATTCCGCCATCAGATTTGCCACCAATGCTCCTTATAGGACACATCACTGCACTCTATACTCCTCTGTATACTGGTCATCTCTGTATACCCATCGCAAGACCCACTGGTTGNCTCAAATCTCTGGAAGACTGAAACAGGTTTCCCTCAAAATGTCCCTGTATTTAGCGCCATCCATCATTCCTTCAATTCTGACCAGTTTCCCAGTCCCTGCCGATGAAAAACATCCCCTCAGCATGATGCTGCCACCACCATGCTTCACTGTAGGGATGGCGTTCTCGGGGTGATGAGAGGTGTTGGTTTTGCGCCAGACATAGCGTTTTCCTTGATGGCCAAAAAGCTCTGACCAGAGTACCTTCTGCTATATGTTTGAGGAGTCTCCCACATGCCTTTTGGCGAACACTAAATGTGTTTGCTTAAAAAGCAATGGCTTTTTTATGGCCACTCTTCCATAAAGGCCAGCTTTGTGGAGTGTACAGCTTAAAGTGGTCCTATGGACAGATACTCCAATCTCCACTGTGGAGCTTTGCAGCTCCTTCGGGGTAATTTTTGGTCGCTTTGTTGACTCTCTGATTAATGCCCTCCTTGCCTGGTCTTTGAGTTTTGGTGGGCGACCCTCTCTTGGCAGGTTTGTTGTGGTGCCATATTCTTACATTTTTCAAATAATGGATTTAATGGTGCTCCGTGGGATGTTCAAAGTTTAGAATATTTTTTTAAAACCAAACCTGATCTGTACTTATCCACAACTTTGTCCCTGACCTGTTTGGAGAGCTCCTTGGTCTTCATGGTGCCGCTTGCTTGGTGGTGCCCCTTGCTTTGTGGTGCCTCTTGCTTAGTGGTGTTGCAGACTCTGGGGCCTTTCAGAACAGGTGTATATATACTGAGATCATGTGACAGATCACACTTAGATTTCACACAGGTGGACTTTATTTAACTAATTATGTGACTTCTGAAGGTAGTTGGTTGCACCAGATCTTATTTAGGGGCTTCATTGCAAATGGGGTGAATACATATGCACGCAGCACTTTTCCGTTTTATATTTTTTAGAATTTTTTGAAACAAGTAATTTTTTACATTTCACTTCAGCAATTTGGACTATTTTGTGTATGTCCATTATATGAAATCCAAATAAAAATCAATTTAAATTACAGCTTGTAATGCAACAAAATAGGAAAAATGCAAAGGGAAATGAATACTTTTGCAAGGCACTATATAAGCATCTGTGTAACGTATTGAAATCTCCTCCCCATTAAATGCAATGGAAATTATGTAAAATACAGAAAATATTTTCATACTAAATATATTATCATGCCTCTCTCCAATCACAGTTGAATATTTCACTGTATCTGCACCAATCCTCTATGAAAATTAAACATGTCACCTGTTGTTTTGCATGTGTGATTAATATACTGAAGTAAAGTATGAACGCAACAATGCAACAATTTCATTGATTTTACGGAGTTACAGTTCATACGAAATCAGTCAATTGAAATGATGCCCTAATCTGAGATCTAACATGACTGGGAATACAAATATACATCTGTTGGTTACAGATACCTTAAAAATAAATCTCACAATGGGCCTCGGGATCTTGTCACTGTATTTTTGTGCATTCAAATTTCCATCAATAAAATCTAATTGTGTTCGTGGTCCATAGCTTATGCGTGCCCATACCATAACCCCACCGCCACCATGGGGCACTCTGTTCACAACACTGGCATCAGCAAATCGCTCGCCCACACAATCCCATACAAGTGGTCTGCGGTTGTGAGACCGGTTGGACGCACTGCCAAATTCTCTAAAACGATATTGGAGGTGGCTTATGGTAGATAAATTAACATTCACAGCTCTGGTGGAGATTCCTCCAGACAGCATGCCAATTGCACACTCTGTGGCATTGTGTTGTGTGACAAAACTGCACCTTTTAGAGTGGCCTTTTATTGTCCCCAGCACAAGGTACATCAATGATCATGCTGTTTAATCAGCTTCTTGATATGCCACACCTGTCAGGTGGATGGATTATCTCGGCGAAAGAAAAATGCTCACTAACAGGGATGTAAACAAATTTGTGAACAACATTTTTAGAGAAAAAAAGTTTTTTGTGCATATGGAACATTTCTGGGATCTTTTATTTTAGCTCATGAAAAATGGGACCAACACTTTACATGTTGCGTTTATAATTTGTTCAGTGTAATTATAACCAGATATGCATGGCCCTTTCAGCTGTTAGGCAGCCCACAATATATTAAACATGATATGACTTTAAAGAAACATTGACATAGGCACTTCTGTTAGACATCAAAATACAGGTAGGTTCCAACACTTTTCCCCCCATTAATCCATTTGGTCCAACAATAAACAACTTGGGGGATTTCTTGATTTCAATGACCATAGAATTAGTTCATTGTCTCATGACGTCCGTCTGCACTGATCTGTCTGATAACTCTCAAACACTCAAAAGAAGTTTGGCTACTGCTGTCCTAACATTTGAAAATCTTACCAAGGTGACAGCATCCTCTGAATCCACTTTCATCCTCAAAAGAGTCCAAGTTAATCTTTCCAAAACCTTTAAACCTGTAGCAAATATATTGTCACGTTCCTGACCGGTTTTCTGTTAGTTTTTGTATGTGTTAGTTGGTCAGGACGTGAGTGTGGGTGGGCAGTCTATGTTTTCTGTTTCTATGTTGGTTTATGGGTACCTGATATGGTTCTCAATTAGAGGCAGGTGGTTTTCATCTCCTCTGATTGAGAATCATATTAAGGTAGGTGTTTTCACATGGTTTGTTGTGGGTGGTAGTCTCCTGTGTCAGTGTCTGTATGTTACGCCACACGGGACTGTTTTCGGTTTTGTTTGTTCGTTCGGTTTATGTAGTCAGTTTTCCTGTTATTGCGTTCTTCATGTTTCATGTAAGTTCGTCGTCCAGGTCTGTCTACATCGTTTATTTGTTTTGTTAATTATTCAAGTATAGTTTGTTTTTTCGTCTTGTGTAAATAAATTATGTCATCACACAACGCTGCATTTTGGTTCAATCCCTGCTCCTCCTCTTCGGATGAAGAGGAGGAGGAAAGCCGTTACATATATATATATTTTTAAAGTAGCAGGTCTTCACTACCTAATTCTACATCTAACTACGGTGATTTGTGGTGATATAAAATTTGCTAGCTAGTGTCTGCTTGCTGGCTGACCCAAGCAGTCTTAAATCAATCCATATGAAACGAAAGGCAGGGATGCTAACAATGCCGGTTGACACACTCAATGCTGAAAACTCCCGCTAGCTAGCTAGTGAAGTTCTAGCCAGGGGCGCAACTTTGGTTTTAGAAGTGGGGGTGACATAATGTGGTGGGGGTCTGGGGGTCTTCATATTTTTGGGGGCATCTAAAGCTCTTTTCCTGCATTTCTAAATAATCTAATAGCCGTCCATATTTAAAACAACAAAAAGTAAGCAAAAATACACACAGTCATCAAGATAGGGAAGAGATCATTATTAAATATGTTTAAGGGATTGTTAAGACTGATAATGATTGAATGATAATTCAGTAATCAGTATTGTGTTGCACCTTTAACCAATAGCCTAACAAATTAACAACTCCTACAAATAAAGTACAAAGACTTTATTAAGACATCCTCTATATCAAATTTCAGCCAGACCGCCGCCAGCCAGACCGAGCCGCCTGCATGCCCAATCCCCGCCAGTCTAGTCAATAACTCAACTTTCTCCCCAACACAACCTACTTCCCATATATTTTTTATGTCTCAAGGAAAGTTTTTGAAACATTCATTACTGGTTTCAAGTGTGTTAGGCCAAGGTCAGAGTGACAACCAACAGTACGGCAGACCCCAGGGCCAGGACTGAGCAGCTAGGGATTGCCTAAATAGGTATCTCCCCTGACGTGGGCATGTTTTCAATACAGACTCCTTTTGTCGTACAGCATTCCATATAAGACATCAGAACTTATGAAAGTTGCACAGTATACCCTTAATCTTGTAATAAATCAAATCTAGTGATACATAACTTAACATTTCCAAATGAAGGACAGTGACAGCTGTCAGAGTCAGATACATTGTGATTTCTGAGAACAGTCGCATAAATTTGGTGCTGTAAAACTTAACCCCCTAGAGTCGATGTCCATGCCCCCGCGGAAAATCTGATCAGCGTAATAAAAATAGACATCTGTCTGTTAAACTAATATTTTTTGCATAGGCTGCGTCTCAATCCACCGCATCCGCCAGGTGTTGGCCTTCCGCATCTTCGGTGGAAGGTGGCAGAGCTACAGTGGTGTTTGTCAGACCAGGAGACATCCCAAAACCGATGTCTGGGGGACAGGGGAAGCAGGTAGCTGACAAGTGGTGGCTATTGAGCAGCCTGATTGTCTGGGGGTAATGGCCAGTCTGTCAGTTTTTGACATGATGCTCCAATACTGCCGTTTTCTGAGCAGGGAGAGCAGGCCGTGGCTCGGGAGGCTGAGGTCCCTGATGATCTTCTTGGCCTTCCTGTAGGTGTCCTGGAGGACAGGCAGTGTGCACCCATTGATGCGTTCGGCTGAGAGTACCAGCCTATGTAGATCTTTGCGGTCAGCGGCAGTGGAATTACAGTACCAGGCTGTGATGCAGCCCTTCAATATGCTCTTGATAGTTCTCCTGTAGGACAATGAGGGCTTTGTGGAGATGGCCAAATTTCTTCTGCCTCCTGAGGTTGAAGAGTCACTTCCGTGTCTTCTTCACCACGGTGTCTGTGTGGTTTGACCATTTCAGCTCCTCGGAGATGTGTAAGCTGAGGAACTAAGCTACTGTATATAGAATTGTTTTAGCCCAAACACATTGAATAACAGATTCACTACACGGAACAGATAGTCCCCCAAAAATATTCTAAAGGAAGTTTGTTCTGAAATATCTATCCTCTATCTGAGATATATAATAAAGATCAGGAAACATTTATTATTTGTCTTTTTACATATTTATAAACCCTTATTACAGTCTTCATATATACTTCCATGAATTGTGGCTTCCCGAGTGGCGCAGCGGTCTAAAGCGTCACTACAGACCCTGGTTCGTTCCCAGGCTGTGTCACAACTGGCCGTGATCGGGAGTCCCATAGGGCGGCACACAATTGGCCCAGCGTCGTCCTGGTTAGGGGAGGGTTTGGCCGGGGGGGTAGGCCATCATTGTAAATAAGAATTTGTTCTTAACTGTTAAATGTATACACCCCCCTCAGAGAGAGAGACACAGCTGCATGTAAGCTCTCACATTTTTCAACATGTTTTTTACAAAAGGATAGATTTGGAGTTAGATAAACTTGGATTTTTCGGCAGGTACATATGCACGATGATACCCTCCACAGCATGGCCTTCGCTTCAGATCAAAACTCCAAACCTACAACCTAATTTTGACCAGAATTAACCGGAGAGATGACTGCTTCCAAGGTTTCCTGTTTCCAACCTATACGGAGGGTGCTCTAGCAAACAAACAGCAGAGACCTGAGGACACCATCCAACCTGGAACTGAGTGAGTAGTGTTTGGTATGATGCTATTTTGAAAACCAAGAAGAAAAAGCAAAATTTAAAAAAAGTCAAATAAAGTACATTACAATGATATATTTTATTTTATGGGGACTGAATGCTGAGTTAAGGCTCCCAGGCCTGCAAGAACAGACCAGAAACAAACTCAATTATCACTAAGATGTGAAGTAAAAGGTGCCGATGCCTTTGGGCCCAACAAGTGGAAGGAGACTTTGAAGCATCCTCTGAAGCCCCCTCCTGCTGTTCAAAGACCGTTCACTGGCATTTTCTACAAGAAATCTGACTCCAGAAATAAAAGCTTCTCCCAAGTGGGTGTGACACCTACTCCCAGTGCACTGCTGCTTGGATTCCACCTGGCGATCTGTTCACCGTCTGCCCTGGCCTGTCTGGTACAGGTACCCCCACCTCACTCAGCCCTCTCTCTCTCTCTCTCTCTGCTCTCTCTCTCTCTCTCTCTCTCTCTCTCTCTCTATCTCTCTCTCTCCTCTCTCCTCTCTCTCTCGCTCTCTCTCCTCTCTCTCTCTTCTCTCTCTCTCTCTCTCTCTCTCTCTCTCTCTCTTCTTCTCTCTCTCTCTCTCTCTCTCTCTCTCTCTCGTCTCTCTCTCATCTCTCTCTCTCTCCTCGTCTCTCTCTCGTCTCTCTCTCTCTCTCTCTCTCTCGCTCTCTCTCTCTCTCTCTCGTCTGCTCTCTCTCTCTCTCTCTTCTCTCCTCTCTCTCCTCTCTCTCTCTCTCTCTCTCTCTCTCTCTCTCTCTTCTCTCTCTCTCTCTCTCTCTCCTTCTCTCTCTCTCTCTCTCTCTCTCTCGGTTCTCTCTCTCTCTCTCTCTCTCTCTCTCTCTTCTCTCTCTCTCTCTCTCTCTCTCTCGCCTCTCTCTCTCTCTCTCTCTCTCTCTCCTCTCTCTCTCTCTCCTCTCTCTCTCTCGTCTCTCTATCTCTCTCTCTCTCTCTTTCTCTCTCTTCTCTCTCTCTCTTCTCTCTCTCTCTTCTCTCTCTCTCGTCTCTCTCTCTTCTCTCTCTCCTCTCTCTCTCTCTCTCTCTCTTCTCTCTCTCTTCTCTCTCTCCTCCAGCATACACGCGACTGTTGGGCGCAAGTGACTCTGACTTACAATGGCTAGCCCCAAGTCATTATATTTTGTATTTCTTTCTTGTGCATTTTGCTATTTGCCTCATGACTCCTGCATACTTTGTTGACTACAAACTTTCTTTACCCAAACGTGGGACAGACTATGTTTGTTTCCACACTCGGAACTCTGACTCTCTATTTGTTACACAGACTTTTGGCCTCCCATCCTACTCTAACCACCTCTCGCTGGCTTTGTATTCATGTTACCTGATGAAATTGCTGTACAATAGGATCTTGTTGCCATCTGATGCACATTCAGATGTCATATTCAGATGATATCTGGGAATGTGCATGTTCAACCTGGCCCATCTACTGTTGCTAGTCCGAATTCTGACTTGCTCTGAAATCTGCTTCACTGATTTCTCCTCTTGTAAATGCCTGGGCTTTTTGCATGTTAACACTAGAAGCTTATTACTTAAAATGGATCAATTGAAAGTGTGGGTTCACAGCTCCAATCCAGGTGTGTTGGTCATTACTGAGACGTGGTTAAGGAAGAGTGTTTTGAATACTGATGTTAACCTTTTTGATTATAACCTTTTTCGGCAAGACAGATCTTCCAAACATGGGGGAGTGGCAATCTTTACCAAGGATCCTCTTCAGTGTTCGGTTGTCTCCACCAAGTCTGTCCCCAAACAATTTGATTTGCTGGTTTTAAGCATTACACTTTCAAAAAGCTCTTTGTTGACTGTTGCTGGCTGCTATCGTCCTCCATCAGCACCGGCCTGTACCCTACCTGCCCTAAGCTCTCTCCTGGCCCCTTACACTAAGTCTGAATTTGTCCTGCTAGGTGACCTGAACTGGGACATGCTTAAACCACCTGACCAAGTCCTAAAGCAATGGGACTCCAATAGGGCTACTCTCCTCAATGTTATCCTCACAAATAATCCTGATAGGTGTCAGTCTAGTGTTTTCTGTAATGACCTTAGTGATCACTGTTTTACAGCCTGCATTCGTAATGGCTGCTCAGGGAAATGACCTGGTTTGCAATCTGGTATGCAATCTGGTTTCCGCTCAGGTTATGGATGTGTTACTGCAACCTTAAAGGTCCTCAATGATGTCACCAATGCCCTTGATTCTACGCAATATTGTGCTGCTATTTTTACTGACTTGGCCAATGCTTTTGATACGGTAGACCATTCCACTCTTGTGAGCCGGCTAAGGAGTATTGGTGTCTCTGAGGGGTCTTTGGCCTGATTTGCTAACCACCTATCTCAAAGAGTGCAGCGTATAAAGTCAGAAAATCTGCTGTCTCAGCCACTGCCTGTCACCAAGGGAGTACCCCAGGGCTCAATCCTAGGCCCCACGCTCTTCTCAATTAACATCAGCAACATAGCTCAGGCAGTAGGAAGCTCTCTCATCCATTTACAGTGGCTTGCAAAAGTATTCACCCCCCTTGGCATTTTTCCTATCTTGTTGCCTTACGACCTGGAATTAACATGGATTTTGGAGGGGTTTAAATCATTTGATTTACACAACACTTTGAAGATGCAAAATCATTTTTGGGGTGAAACAAACAAGAAATAAGACAAAAAAACAGAAAACTTGAGTGAAGGCAATACTTTGTAGAGCCACCTTTTGCAGCAATTACAGCTCCAAGTCTCTTGGGGTATGTCTCTATAAGCCTGGCACATCTAGCCACTGGGATGTTTGCCCGTTCTTCAAGGGAAAACTGCTTCAGCTCCTTCAAGTTGGGTGGGTTCTGCTGGTGTACAGCAATCTTTAAGTCATACCACAGATTCTCAATTGATTGAGGTCTGGGCTTTGACTAGGCCATTCCAAGACATTTAAATGTTTGCCCTTAAATCACTCAAGTGTTACTTTAGCAGTGTGCTTAGGGTCATTGTCCTGCTGGAAGGTGAACCTCCATCCCAGTCTCAAATCTCAAGAAGACTGAAACAGGTTTCCCTCAAAATGTCCCTGTATTTAGCGCCATCCATCATTCCTTCAATTCTGACCAGTTTCCCAGTCAATGCCGATGAACACTGCATGAAGATAACTAAGGGGTTAGTTGATTCTTTTACTCTATTTCTGCTTTTTGTGAAAGCTGATCCTTTCGCTGGAAGAAATGGGCTTGGTTTTATTGTAGGTTTTGTGGTGACCTAACATAATCGTTTGTAGTGCTTGTCACTGAAAAGCATATTTTGAAATCGGACACTTTGTGGGATTAACACAAGATTACCTTTAAAATGATATATAGACCACCTGAAATGTCTGAGGAATTTTAATTAGAGGATTTCTGTTGTTTGAATTCTTGGCGCCCTGCACCTGTCCACTGGCTGTTGTCACTATCGATTCCGGGTGACGGGATTGCAGCCATTAAGAAGTTTAATGCAACCACAGTTTGTCAGATTTCGAAAAAACTTTACGGAAAAATAAACCATGCAATAATCTGAGGCGGAGCTCAGACAATAGCCAAAATTAGCCGCCATGTTTGGACTCAAACAGAAACCAGAAAACATGTGAAAATGTTTTCCTAACTTTGATGAACTTCTTCAGAATGCAGTCCGGTAGGAATTCAGGTCCACACTAATGCTTGATTGTTCGATAGATGACCGTTATTTTGTCCATTAGCTACTTTTGGAGATGTCGTTTACCAACGCCGCTAACCAAAGTCACACAAGCGCGCGTCCACTAATAACGTGACGGAAATGTCCAAAAGATTCCATAACAGTCCAGTAGAAACATGTCAACACGATGTACTGATCAATCTTGTAGAAGTTGTTTAACATACATCTTGAATAACGGTTCCAACCGGAGATATACATTGACTTCAGTTGACAGATGGAACGGAGCTCCTCTCACGTGAACGCGCCAGTTCCCAATATGCGTGGGCACCTCATGGCGACGTTGGATTACTCATTCCTGTCTCTCGGCCCCCTTCACATTAGAGTCATAGAAAAACATTCTATCGACTGTTGACATCTAGTGACAGCCATAGGAA
>NC_036844.1:24073341-24259561 GCF_002910315.2 Salvelinus sp. IW2-2015
TGAAAAACATCCCCTCAGCATGATGCTGCCACCACCATGCTTCACTGTGGGGATGGTGTTCTCGGGGTGAGGAGAGGTGTTGGGTTTGCGCCAGACATAGCAATTTCCTGATTGCCAAAAAGCTACATTTTAGTCTCATCTGACCAGAGTATCTTCTTCCATATGTCTGGGGAGTCTCCCACATGCCTTTTGGCGAACACCAAATGTGTTTTTCTTATTTTTTTTTTAAGCAATGTCTTTTTTCTGGCCACTCTTCCGTAAAACCTAGCTCTGTGGAGTGTACGCCTCATTTTTTTATAGCCCAACTGACACGCCCTGACCTTAGTATCTATGTTTTCTTTATTATTTTTGGTTAGGTCAGGTGTGACAAGGTGGTATGTGTGTTTTTGTCTGGTCTAGGGTTTGGTATGTCTAGGTTGTGTGTGTAGTCTAGGCATACGTAGGTCTATGGTGGGCCTGAATTGGTTCCCAATCAGAGGGCAGCTAGGAAGTGAAAACTCATCCATATCGCGTTGTAATTTCAATGAGAGCTTGGTTGAAAATCTGCCACCCCCAGAAAAAATCCAAACAGAAAGTGGAACTTCTCAGGTTTTTGCCTGCCATATGAGTTCTGTTATACTCACAGACATAATTCAAACAGTTTTAGAAACTTCAGAGTGTTTTCTATCCAATACTAATAATAATATGCATATATTAGCAACTATGACATAGGAGCAGGCCGTTTACTCCGGGCACCTCTGTGCACCTTTCATCCAAGCTACTCAATACTGCCCCTTCAGCCATAAGAAGTTAAAGAAGATGTATTCACATCACGCTGCGCTTTGGTCTCCTTCGTATGACGAACGTGACAGAATCACCCACCAAAAAAGCAGCGTGGTAACCAGGAGCAGAGGGTTCTGGACTCCTGGACTTGGGAGGAGATACTGGAAGGCAAGGGACCCTGGGCACAGGTTGGGGAATATCGCCGCCCCAAGGAAGAACTGGAGGCAGCGAAAGCTGAGCGGTGGCGATATGAGGAGGTAGCACGCCAGCACGACAGGCACGAGAGGCACACGGGGAGTGTGGCGGAGTCAGGTTGGAGACCTGAGCCCACTCCTCGTGCTTACCGAAAGCAGCGTTGTACTGGTCAGGCACCGTGTTATGCGGTCAAGCGCGCGGTGTCGCCAGTACGCGCTCATAGCCCGGAGCGCTTTAGGCCAGCCCCCCGCAAGTGCCATGCGAGAGTGGGCATCCAGCCAGTGCGTGTTGTGCAGGCTCAGCGTGTCTGGTCTCCGGTACGCCGTGTCGACCCAGGGTATCCTGCGCCAGCTCTGCGTGCTGTGTCTCCGGGGTGCTAGGAGGGTGCAGTGCGTACTATGCCTGCGCTCCGCCCATGCCGGGTGAATGTGGGCATTGAGCCTAAGGGAAAGGTGCGAGTAGTATGCACCAGATCTCCAGTGCTCCCCCACAGCCCGGTTCAACCTGTGCCTGCACTCTGGAGGGTCTGGGCTAAAGTGGTCATCCAGCCTGGAGGAGTGGTGCCAAGGCTGCGCACCAGAGCTCCAGTGCTCCCCCACAGCCCGGTCCATCTGGTGCCTCCTGCACGCACCAGGCCTCCTGTAGGTCTCCCCAGCCTGGTGGGTCCTGTGGCAGCCCCACGCACCAGGCTGTCTCTCCGTCTCCCCCCTCCAGGTTCTCCCGTCTGTCCTGAGCTGCCAGAGCCGCCCGTCAGTCAGGAGCTGCCGGAGCCGCCCGTCAGTCAGGAGCTGCCGGAGCCGCCCGTCACTCGGGCGCTGCCGGAGCCGTCCTTCACTCCGGCGCAGCCGGAGCCGCGCTTCACTCCGACGCTGCCGGAGTCGCCCTTCACTCCGGCGCAGCCGGAGCCGTCCTTCACTCCGCCGCTGCCCGGAGTCGCCCTTCACTCGCGCACGGCGAGCGTCTTCACTAGCGACGCTCCCGGAGTCCCGCCCTTCACTCGGCGCCAGCCGGAGCCGTCCTTCACTCGCGCTGCCGGAGCCGCCGCTTCACTCCGACGCTCGCCGGAGTCGCCCTTTTCACTCCGGCACAGCCGGAGCCGTCCTTCACTCCGACCGCTGCCGGAATCGCCCTTCACTCCGGCGCAGCCGGAGCCACGCTTCACTCCGCGCTGCGGAGTCGCCTTCACTCCGGCGCAGCCGAGCGTCTTGCACTCCGCCGCTGCCGGAGGCCGTCTTCACTACCGCCGCGCCGGAGTCGCCCTTCAACTCCGGCAGGCGGAGCCCGTCTCCTAAGCGACGCCCCGGAGTCGCCCCTTCACTCGGCGCAGCCGGAGCCCCGTCCTTCACTCCGCCGCTGCGGAGCCGCAGCTTCACTTCCCGACGCTGCCGGCAGTCGCCCTTCACTCCGGCACAGCGGAGCCGTCCTTCACTCCGACGTGCGGAGTCGCCCTTCACTCGGCGCAGCCGAGCCCACGCTTCAACCGACGCTGCCGGAGTCGCCCTTTCACTCCGGCGAGCCGAGCCGTCCTTCACTCCGTCGCTGCGGAGCCGTCCCTTCACTTACGCCGCTGCGGAGTCGCCCTTCACTCCGGCAAACGGCCAGGGGGCCGTCCTTCCACTTTAGCGACGCTTCCCGGAGTCGCCCTTCACTCCCGGCGCCGCCGGAGCCGTCCTTCACTCCGCCGCTGCCGGAAGCCGCGCTTCACTACGACGCTGCCGGAGTCCGCCTTCATCCCACGGCGCAGCCGGACCACGCTTCACTCCGACGCTGCCGGAGTCGCCTTCACTCCGGGCGCAGCCGACAGCCGTTTCTTCACTCCGCCGCGCCGGAGCCGTCCCTTCACTCCGCCGCTTGCCGGAGTCGCCCTTGCATCCGGCGCAGCGGAGCCGTCCTTCACTCCGCCGCTGCCGGAGCCGCGCTTCACTCCGACGCTGGCCGGAGTCGCCCTTCAACTCCGGCACGGCCCGGAGTCCTCCCGCTGTCGGCGCGCCGGATTCTCCCGTCTATTCGGGGCCCTCTAATGAAGGGTCTTCAGTCCGGGGCCCGCTGGCGAGGGTCCCACGTCCCGCCCCGAGCCGCCGCCCGTTAAGAAGGCCACCCAGACCCTCCCCTTTTAGAGTTAGGTTTTTGTTTTCTGTAATTATTTTTTTTGGTTAGGTCAGGGTGTGACAAAGGTGGTATGTGTGTTTTTGTCTGGTCTATAGTGGGCCTGGATTGGGGTTCCCAATCAGAGGCAGCTGTTTATTGTTGCCTCTGATTGGGGACCTATTTTAGGTTGCCATTTTCCAGTTTGGTTTGTGGGTGATTGTCTATGTGATGTTGCATGTCTGCACTCGTTATATTTAGCTTCACGTTCGTTTTGATATTTTTGTATTAGTTTGTTTATTGTTCTTCGTTTTCATTAAAGAAGATATATCCACATCACGCTGCGCTTTGGTCTCCTTCGTATGACAAACGTGACACCAACCCTGATCTGTACTTCAGAACTTTCTGTTTGGCGAGCTCCTTGGTCTTCATGGTGCCGCTTTGGACTATTTGTGTATGTCCATTACATGAAATCCAAATAAAAGCCGTTTAAATTACAGGTTGTAATGCAACAAAATAGGAAAAACGCCAAGGGGGATGAACACTTTTGGATGTCTTATACTCAGTCTTATACTCAGCTGGCCCCTCCCTGGGATTTTGTGTTAAATGCTCTACAACAAAGCTTTCTTTGTGTCCAACAAGCTTTCTCTACCCTTAACCTTGTTCGGAACACCTCCAAAACACATGTCATGTTGTTGTAAAAAGAATGCCCCTCTTTCCACAGGTGTGATTACTACCTCTGGGGGTTTAGAGCTTGACGTAGTCACCTCATACAAGTACTTGGGAGTATGGCTAGACGGTGCACTGTCCTTCTCTCAGCACATGTCAAAGCTYCAGGCTAAAGTTAAATCTAGACGTGGTTTCCTCTATCGTAATCGCTTCTCTTTCACCCCAGCTGCTAAACTAACCCTGATTCAGATGACCATCCTACCCATGCTAGATTAAGGATACATTATTTATAGATCAGCAGGTAATGGTGCTCTCGAGCGACTAGATGTTCTTTACCATTCCGCCATCAGATTTGCCACCAATGCTCCTTATAGGACACATCACTGCACTCTATACTCCTCTGTATACTGGTCATCTCTGTATACCCATCGCAAGACCCACTGGTTGGTGCTTGTTTATGAAACCCTCTTAGGCCTCACTCCCCCTATCTGAGATATCTACTGCAATCAATGAATCAATCAATCAATCWAATGTATTTATAAAGCCCTTCTTACATCAGCTGATGTCACAAAGTGCTGTACAGAAACCAAGTCTAAAACCCCAAACAGCAAGCAATGCAGGTGTAGAAGCACAGTGGCTAGGAAAAACTCCCTAGAAAGGCCGGAATCTAGGAAGAAACCTGGAGAGGAACCAGGCTATGAGGGTTTGCCAGTCCTCTTCTGGCTGTGCCGGGTGGAGATTATAACGGAACATGGCCAAGATGTTCAAATGTTCATAGATTACAAGCAGGGTCAAATAATGATAATCACAGTGGTTGTAAAGGGCGCAACAGGTCAGCACCTCAGGATTAAATGTCAGTTGGCTTTTCATAGCCGATCATTCAGAGTATCTCTACCTCTCCTGCTGTCTCTAGAGAGTTGAAAACAGCAGGTCTCGGACAAGGTAGAACGTCTGTTGAACAGATCAGGGTTCCATAGCCTCAGGCAGAACAGTTGAAACTGGAACAGCAGCACGACCAGGTTGGCTGGGGACAACAAGGGGTCATCAAGCCAGGTAGGACTAAGGCATGGTCCTAGGGCTCAGGTCCTCAAAGAGAAAGAAAGAAAGAAAGAAAGAAAGAAAGAAAGAAAGAAAGAAAGAAAGAAAGAAAGAAAGAAAGAGAAAAAGAGAGTGAGAGAATTAGAGAGAGCATACTTAAATGCACACAGAACACCGGATAAGACAGGAGAAATACTCCAGATATAACACTGACCCTAGCACCCCCGACACATAAACTATTGCAGCATAAATACTGGAGGCTGAGACAGGAGGGGTCGGGAGACACTTTGGCCCCGTCCGACGATACCCCCAGGAACAGGGTCAAACAGGCAGGATATAACCCCACCCACTTTGCCAYGGCACAGCCCACACACCACTAGATGGATAACTTCAACCACCAACTTACTATCCTGAGACAAGGCCGAGTATAGCCCACAAAGATCTCCTCCATGGCACAACCCAAGGGGGGGCGCCAACCCAGACAGGAAGATCCCGTCAGTGACTCAACCCACTCAAGTGATGCACCCCTCCTAGGGGTGGCCTGGAAGAGCACCGGTAAGCCAGTGACTCGGCCCCTGCAATAGGGTTTGAGGCAGAGAATTCCAGTGGAGAGAGGGGAACTGGCCAGGCAAAGACAGCAAGGGTGGTTCGTTGCTCCAGTGCCTTTCCGTTTACCTTCACAATCCTGGGCCAGACTACACTCAATCAGAGGACCTACTGAAGAGATGTATCTTCAATAAAGACTTAAAGGTCGAGACCGAGTCTGCGTCTCTCACATGGATAGGCAGACCATTCCATAAAAATMGAACTCTATAGGAAAAAGCCCTGCCTCCAGCTGTTTGCTTTGAAATTTTAGGGACAGTAAGGAGGCCTGCGTCGTTGGGACCGTAGCGTACGTGTAGGTATGTACGGCAGGACCAAATCGGAAAGATAGGTAGGCGCAAGCCCATGTAATGCTTTGTAGGTTAGCAGTAAAACAGTAAAAAAGGCTAGCACTGGAGTAACATGATCAAATGTTTTGTTTCTAGTCAAGATTCTAGCAGCCGTGTTTAGCACTAACATAAGTTTATTTAGTGCTTTATCCGGGTAGCCAGAAAGTAAAGCATGGCAGAAGTCTAACCAAGAAGTGGCAAAAGCATGGATTCATTTTTCTGCATCATTTTTGGACCGTAATTTTCAGATTTTTGCAATGTTACGTAGATGGAAAAAATCTGTCCTTGAAACAGTCTTGATATGTTCGTCAAAAGAGAGATCAGTGTCCAGAGTCACGCCGAGGTCCTTCACAATTCTATTTGAGACGACTGTACAACCATCAAGATTAATTGTCAGATTCAACAGAAGATTTGCCGCCATCCACTTCCTTATGTCTGAAACACAGGCTTCCAGCGAGGGCAATTTTGGGCCTTCACCATGTTTCTTCGAAATGTACAGCTGTGTGTCATCCGCATAGCAGTGAAAGTTAACATTATGTTTCCAAATGACATCACCAAGAGGTAAAACAAATAGTGAAAACAATAGTGGTCCTTAAACGGAGCCTTGAGCAACACTGACATTTACAGTTGATTTGTCAGATGACAAACCATCTACAGAGACAAACTGATATCTTTCTGACAGATAAGATCTAAACCAGGCCAGAACTTGTCCGTGTAGACCAATTTGGGTTTCTAATCTCTCCAAAAGAATGTGGTGATCAATGGTATCAAAAGCAGCAGTAAGGTCTAGGAGCACGAGGACAGATGCAGAGCCTTGGTCTGATGCCATTAAAAGCTAATTTACCACCTTCACAAGTGCAGTCTCAGTGCTATGTTGGGGTCTAAACCCAGACTGAAGCGTTTCATATACATTGTTTGTCTTCAGGAAGGCGATGAGTTGCTGCGCAACAGCTTTATCAAAGTTTTTTGAGAGTAATGGGAGATTCAATATAGGCCGATAGTTTTTTATATTTGCCTGGTCAAGGTTTGGCTTTTTCAAGAGAGGCTTTATTACTGCCACTTTTAGTGAGTTTGGTACACATCCGGTGGATAGAGAGCCGTTTATTATGTTCAACATAGGAGGGCCAAGCACAGGAAGCAGCTCTTTCAGTAGTTTAGTTGGAATAGGGTCCAGTATGCTGCAGCCCTCGTCCTTCACATACAACACCAGTTTTGCGAGTCACATTCTGTTAAAGGTCCCCAAAGCACACACATCCTTGGGGGTCACTCCTCTTTTCAGTTCGCTGCAGCTAGCGACTGGAACGAGCTGCAACAAACACTCAAACTGGACAGTTTTATCTCAATCTCCTCATTCGAAGACTCAATCATGGGCACTCTTATTGACAGTTGTGGCTGCTTTGTGTGATGTATTGTTGTCTCTACCTTCTTTCCCTTTGTGCTGTTGTCTGTGCCCAATAATGTTTGTACCGTGTTTGTGCATGTTGTGCTGCAACCATGTTGTTGTCATGTTGTGTTGCTACCATGCTGTGATGTCATGTGTTGCTGCCTTGCTATATTGTTGTCTTAGGTCTCTCTTTATGTGGTGTTGTGTTGTCTCTCTTGTTGTGATGTGTGTTTTATCTTCTATTGATATTGTATTTATTGTAAAAAAAATTAACCCAGGCCCCGGTCCCCGCGGGAGGCCTATTGCCTTTTGGTAGGCCGTCATTGTAAAGAAGAATTTGTTCTTAACTGATTTGCCTAGTTAACCCTCCTGCTGTGTTCGTTTAATTTTAATTAATTCTGTGTTCCCGGTCCAAAATGACCGCCCCCATTATAGCTGATTATAAATCCATAATAATACATATATTTTCACCTAATGTTGTGTTAGATCTTTTTGTCAACTTTATCAAAAGGCGCTCCACCCACTTGTGCAAAATCTCTCTGATCGCTGCCAGCATGTCTTGTTGACGACGGCCTGGTCTTGTATCACGGTTGTCGAAGCGAATCACCCGTGACAACATGTGAAATGTCTGGAGTGACATAGTGGCACGAAAAATTGCCAGACCAGACTCTGCATCCCATATACTGGTGGTAGGTTTGTTTCTGGATCTGTACACACCGGCCAAAATCAAGAGACCCACGTATGCCTGGACGTCTGTCTGGCCTACCTCCTTCCAGTAGTCTTTGTAAACACGTCTCCCCTCCAGGTTGGTCATGTTCATCACTATCGTTTCGATTGACTCTGTCAGGAACAGTTCGAAGCAGGATGTTATGTCATCAACCCGGGATATGGCATATCTCGTTGGCCCTGGGGTAATCCTGATAACATTTTCAGCCGACAGCCGACCTCTCCTCTCAGGTGGGGATGAAGACCAGGACAAATTCCCATTCTTTCACCGGAATGTAACAACAACCTCAGCAGGGCCCTAATCCTCATCACTGGATTGTTCCACATCGGTTGGTTCTTGGTCTGGATCAGTTGTCTTCAACTGGAAGACATCGGTTGTCTCTTGGTTGAAGTTGTCTTCATCTTCTGACACTTCCTCCTCTAGTGCACCTTCACTGTCAGTTTCCTGGCCTCTCTCCTCCTCACCAGTGTCATGATCAAGAGCCTCACATACAGTATATTGTTTGGTCATTGTGTTGCCACAGAATGAATTGTGAGCAAGGCCTCAAAAAAGCTTTATATTCCAGAGCTGTGAGAAAAGTTCTATATATTATTGAAACAATGTTGCGATTGTTTGTGAGAATGCCAACAGGTGTGGTCCCCTTGGGGGAAAGATTCTATTGTGGAAAGGTTCCCGTGGGCGGTTGCCATTGGCGTAAAGCCCTTAAGTTAAGGTGGTGACCGTGAGTTCCGCTGTGTGTTGTGTGTCCCTTCCGTTTGGTTGTGTGTTGTGTGTGTGTGTGTGTGTGTGTGTGTGTCTGTGTGTGTGGGTGTGTGTGTGGTGTGTGTGTGTGTGTGTGTGTGGGGATGTTGTGTGTGTGTGGGTGCTGTGGTGTAGTGTTGTTGCTGCGCGTGGCGTTGCGCGTGTGCGTGCGTGCGTGCCGTGCGTCGTCTGCTGTCGTGCGTTTTTGTGCCGTGACGTTTCGCGTGCGTGCGGCGTATCTAGCGGTTGCTGCATTTGCGTGCGTTTATGCGGTTGCGTTGCGTGCGTTGCTTTAATGTGCTGTGTGTGCGCGGTGGTGTTTGTTGTTCAAACACACATGCATAAGGTCTGGGAAGTAGATGCTTGGTGCGTGCTGCCTAGTGCGTAGTGTGTGCGACACCGCTCTCGACGTTGTGTGCGTAGCTTATGTGTACCAGCGTCGAAGTGTGACAGGAGCTAGTCGTGCCTCTCCGCATGAGATCTAATGACCACGTGTCATATTTAATAAAACCAATTAACCATCGTGTCATTGGAGTGGGATCATGCCTCTGCGAGAGTCTTTTGAATCTACTGATGGTCATACCAAGAGCCTATTACATACCCACACAGAATCGTTAATGCAAAAGCCTGTTTCTATCTGGCTCGTGTGCTGGAGCTGCTGGAGAGGCTTGATGTTAGGCCCAATCACGATGTTAACATCTTGATTAGCTACACAGTTTATCACAGATACGAATCTTGGCTTTACAATATCGGGATCCATAGAACTTATTGCACACAACAACTACCTAACACGAGTACAGGACGTTAGACATAAAAACAAGCGGTATAAATAAACAACACACAAAACTCACAACTCAACAAATACAATCTACACATAGTAAAGATATCCACCACTCACTCTATCGTTACATTATAATTTTATTCAATTTACCAATATATTTATCCAACGGTAATTGTTTCCAAATCTTCATGCTACGCGAGGTTACCATCTCCATAGTAGAATACATTAAGAGCACGGCGTGCGTATAACATATGATCACGAGACTATATTAGAACACTGAACAAGTATATTGCCCATTCTTCCTCTCTTTCTGCATGTTTTGTAGACTCTTCTAGTCCAAGCCAATGGGAAAAAGCCTGAAACGCTCGTCCAGCACACAAAGACTGACCCGGCCAAATCAGATGGAGCTCCTCCTGAGTACCTCCTCCCTGGAGCCGCAGAGAGACGCCACTACTGGCCATGCTGCTCACAACACTCAGCCAGAGGTACACACACACACATACACACACACATTACACACACACACTCTTCTCTCTCTGACTCTTGCTCTCTCCTAAGGTTCCCAGTTTTCTGCAGACCTGTCACTCAGTTGTTGGGAACCCGCCCCTGGGCACAGAAAGAAGCTACAAGGGGACTTTTCGCTGTAATCGTATCTCGCAACTGTGGTGGTACTTTCCATTCTAGATGTTACGACTACGCAAATTGTTGACAATCACATCCTGTTCCCGAGGATTCTCTGAATGGTGAGGTTTACTGCAGATACGATAAATCCAGATAGTTAGCGATTTTGAGCCGCGAGTTAAATGTCTTGGGTATTCCGTCCTCTAGTATGAGAAGTATATGTGTCGAAACTTCCGCTTCAAAATTAGAGTGTTTAAGGAATATTAGTGATATCGTACACAATGACTCGAGCTATATTTTATAGCGCATACAAATTTCTAGGGAAGTGGAGTGATTACTTTAATATCTCAATTACAAATTTGCTGCCCTTATGTGCATGGTTGTCATCTATGTTATGAATGAATTTGTAAGGGCCAAAACCGTTTCTAGATCGACTACTAGAATTCCTACTAACCTTATTTTACAGTGTGATGTCTTCTATGTCTGACAAACATCGCTCTAGCTCTGCTCACCTTTCACCGCAAGATGCGGAAGGGTGTTACATAGGCGGATGTTGGTGAATTTGAGACGCATCCGATACAAAAAAAAAAGATATCTCTAGCTTAAACTGGACAAATTTTTATGGGGATTTTGTTATTATGCTAATTAGATGTATGCGTTGGTGCGGCCATTGACCTTCGGGGGAGCAGACCCCACTGCCTTTGTCCTTGAGAGCCTGCTTCCTATCCCCTTGATGAACTGTAAAACTTGCTGTCGGACGTAAGCCAAGTCTCTTCTTAAATCTAATTTTAAACCTAACCCTAACCTTAACCACGTGGCTAACCTTATGCCTATTCCAAACCTTAAATTAAGACCAGAAAGCACATTTTTGTTCATAAATTTATACAATATATAGCCAATTTTGACTTTGTGGCTGTGGTAACTTGTGGAAACAAGACAGGTCGGTTGAGGGACGAGCCTTGCGTACTAGGAACGATGCCATTTGAAGTGAGACAATGAGCATTAGTTAATACTCACACAGTCCCGTTGTTTGGAAACTATATGGAAAGGGTAAACTCCTAAATTATTCAACAAAAATGCTAAATGAAATGATACGCTAAGATACAAAACAACACGATAGATAGACACGGTTGAAAACTGTATGCCTATCTCTACTTGGCATCTATCACAGACAGTTTAGCTATTAATTGCTGACCCTTTAATGCTAATCTCTGCTGGTGCAATACAGATAACCACAGGTGTCACAATAAACAAATCAAAAAGGGTTTCTGTAAACATAAACATAATTTCAACACATTTCCTTTCCTTCAAAAATGGCTCTAACGTAATACTTTACCCTAGGTACACTTATTCTTGCCTCTCTAACCCTTTATTTCCTTGCTGTCCATAGATTTATGTTGCTGTCTCCATTTACTCCTGTAAACAGACTAGGGGACATACTGCCATCTTGTGTCATGAGAGTGTACTTGTGCTCACAGGACTGAGCTGCCCGGTGTTCCTGTGGGGATTTCAAGTTGTACAGTAGCCTACAGTGCATGAGCTGAATAAGTAGAGGCACCATTGAAGAGTATTGACCATTCAGTAATGTTTCTGTATGTAATTTAGAGTGGAATTGTTTGGAATTGTTTGACTGATTTGTATGTTTAGCCTTAATATTTATGTATCTATATTTCCTACTCAAAAACATTAATATTCTCAGTAACCTTAATACACAGAGCACTAGGGCTAAACTTAAACACTGCCAAATCAAATGTTCCTATGAAACATGATCAGTGGCCATGTGTTGTGACCATTAAACAAACTGATATTACCACAGGTGAGGAGAGGAGGGAGGGAACCCATTCTACCTCCTAAGGTCAAAAGACAACATTCACTATCACACACACAAAATGCCAGAAGCTGAGCTTTGTTTTGTTTTATCCTTTAATTCTTTGAAATCATTGTTTTTACATCACCATCCATGGGATTTGACACTTTCCATAGAGAGCAAGCATCCTCAAAACCCCACAGCCATCAAGACAAACACCATCACACAGTTACTTTCACAATGGGAGGGGGTTAGGTGGAGGGGGGAGGACAGGGGTGCGGGTGGGATTTTAACAGCATTAGCAACCTCAAACCTAGAGCTCTTCTCTCAATCTGCGTTTCGCTTACATCACATATTAGCGTAGCATAGAAAAATATCCAAGCTGACAGAGCAAGAAGGAGGAATGTGTGTGTCTATGTGTATGCTTTCATGTGTGTGTGTGTATATGGAGGGGACACGATGGCGAGGCCGGCGTTGACAGCTGGTTTATAATATCTGAGTCAATGCTTGAGGCATTGTGCTCCACCACAGCTGCAGACAGCGCTGGGTGCATGGTACCCACTGGGCACAGACATCTATTCCACGTTGGTTCAGCGTAACTTTATTGAAATTACATAGAAACAACATTGATTCAACCAGTGAGTGCCTAGTGGGTAGATATATGTGGCCTTGTAGAGGAGTTCTGGGTAATTGCTATCATGTGAAGCTTGTGGTGCCCTCTTAATGACACAATTCAGGGCCCACGAATCATGGGTCAGAAGAAGCATGTAGATCCCACCCAACTAGCCAAAAGATTATACACAAATGGTGACACASTGAAACTGGGTGAAGTCTGCAGCAACAGTTCAATTTAGAAAATGGGGGTAGGGAAGATAAACAAGTGTGAGTGAGGGTGTGTGCATGTGTGTGTGCGTGTGTGAGAGAGAGAGCGAGAGAGAGGAGGGAGTTCTATAGTGTGCATGGCTTCCATACAGCTAGTCTGCCACGGACACTATGTTATTCTAATAGCACCAGGTCTGGACGGGTTGCTATGGGTAACTTACGATCTGACAAGCGTTGCCATGACAAACAAAAAGTGGGGCCTGGAGGGCCTCWTGGTCAAGGCAATGTGGCAACAATGGAAGAGCCAGAGAGAGAGGAAGAGCGGGGTGGAAACAAGCAAAGACATACTTTAAGTCTCAGGAGGACTCATGTACTCCTGGCTGCCAAAATGTATTTGTGCTTCGGCAGCCCCCTTTCCCCCCTCCCCCAAATCAGAGTGAAAAAAAGTCCAGTCCATGGGAATAGAGGGATGAATCATTTTAACCCTGCGTCACCCTCTGTTTGAGAGATATGCATTCCAACACTAAGCAAGCAACTAGGAGACTCATGCTGAAAAGATGCCAATACACCGGCTAGGGTTTTTCATTGGATGGAGAAGAACATCTGGAGAATCAACGATCTTAAATATTGTTAGTGATCATAGTAAAAATAATAATGACAACAATAATCATGATWATAATAATCAAAATCATAGTCATGATGACGATAATATCTCAATAAGAATGATACAAGAAGAGAGGAGGTAAATGTAGACTAAAGAGATTTTTTGCTCAGCCATGTACTCTACACATGTGAGGACGAAGACTTGTCCTAGCCCTAATCTCACATGGCAGATTTGACAGTTTTGTTGGAGTATAAGCACTGGAGTGGCCTGAACCCTGCCACCTGAGTGATTGAACACTAATTGGCAGACAGCTCAACACCACCTTCCCTCCCATCCCTGTCTCATCTCATTCCCTGTAGGCAGTGACACTGACGTGTCAAACTTTCATTTCCCTGCTATGGATTCCATAAACACAGATACTGTTACTACCCTGAAAGAGACTACCTTTTAAGAGCTTCCTACGAGACCTTAACACGGCCATGAAAAGTTCCAATGTGCTGGAAGGACATACAGACACCACTTGTTCCGTGAGTGCATGCGTGCAAGTGTGTGTGTCTGTGTGTGCATAACAGTGTGAGTGAGTGTTTTGCTCTGTATTAAGTCATGGAGAGGAAAAGGCGAAGACTGCAGAACGGCAACTTTTAGGCCAAGATCTCACCGACATGCGAGTGAAGGAAGAAAAACAGCTGGAGGACTGCTTTGCCTTAATGAAAACCAGACCGTGCAAAACGAGTGAGAGCGAAGGACCAATACTGTCGCTCCAGGTCTGGGCCCAAAGGAGTGGTGCACTGAGACGTGTGTGTGTGTGTGTGTGTGTGTGTGTGTGTGTGTGTGTGTGTGTGTGTGTGTGTGTGTGCCCAGACCCTCACAACATAACACTGCACACTAGTTAGAAATACAATACTCCATGTCTACTTTCAAGCTCAAATGAATAGTGTTCAGCCTTAGGCCACTAAGTACAGAATGACACTAAATAGCAGAAACAAGTACGGTTAAAAACCCTAAAACATGAAAACATTTCCAACATATTAAGCATAGATTTTTTTACAGGAGCACTACCAGTGGAATACCAAAGAACAACATCTGGCACCTTTGTATCGGTTAACACTGGCTATTTTACATTTTTATCTTACATCCTTCTCTTACCACAATAAGAATAATAACAAATCAAACTATCAGGTTCAGGCACATCAAGAGTTAAAAGGGAAATGGAGTGGATGAATAGAAAAGAGGAGGCCGGGAGCAGAAAGACAGTGAGTCTTCTAAATGCACTGGTTGGTACTGGGACATTCTAGAACAGTGGGAGGGATGCTATCTTACAAGCATTTCGCTACACCCGCAATAACATCTGCTAAATATGTGTATGTGACCAACATCTTTCTTCCTTCTCTTCCACCCGGCTACACTCCTCCCAACATCCTAACTTTGAGTCACATCTCCTCTTATGGAAGTTCCATAATGGCCTCTCCCTGGGAGACAGCGCTCTATTCCCCGCCCGCCAACACCTTCTCCTACTCTACTGGATTTTCACACTTCACAAGCAGCTTTCAAATATGGGGCATGTTTTTTTCATTTAATCTAGAATCTAACAAAGCTACGGGTGGGATGACATGAGGTGAGCACCAGTGACAAGTTCCTCTTAGGTTTTCAACACTATAGTGGTTTGTTTGACTTATACAAATTTCATGTATCATCGCGTAGTCTGGGGACAAGGACAGCTTACTATCAGCTTGCAGTGAATTTCAAACGATAACAATGGACGGTTTTACAGTCTCATAATAATTTTCCTTATAGCAACAAGTCAATAAATGGTGTTGATCATAGCCAGTGCTGAACTGATCTTAACAGTGTGGGAGATGAAAATCACACTGGAGAGCGAAGCTGTATAAACAGTAGAGAACAAAGACAAAGCAGACACAGACAGTGAACATATCAATTGAGGAAGGCATATTAGCATCTCCATGTTCACTACACAATTTTAGCGCAACTAATCTAATGTGCCCATAGACGGGTTGGCCGACAACGTAACCAAAGTTATGCGCACGCATCAATGTGGCTGGAAGGCGTGCATTGTTATGATTCTGAACGGACAGATAGCGAGCAACAATGACAAGAAGCTGCCATGTAGGGAATTGTAGGTGGCTCGTTTCAGCTCGTTGAATCTTGTTATTGATACCATGTCTTGTTTCAAGGTGTTTTGACAGGTGTCATGTCTATGCTAATATGGCTCAAATTCGCTAGCTAGCTAACCTTACAACTGTAACAATGTATTTGAGAGACAAATGCTCATTGTGCAAATGTATTTATGTTTTCAATAAACATTTGGAGACTAAATATAGTTTACATGTTGTCAACAGTCTAAGCCAACACTGTTTGTTTTGCACAATAGTTGCACACACGTCAATTTTGTGACTAAACAACCAACCCGTCTATTATCTGAAGGTAAAACACAAGTACAACATGCTCCCCTTGTGTCTCCATACTTCATTCACCATACATCCAAAATTAAAAAAGAGGGACGGAATGGACTTCCTCTATGCAAATGCAACAAGCACCGTCTTGACCTTCTGGCCGTGTTAAAACTGCTCAGTCTAGTCTCACTTCAGCCCTCCATTATAACATGAAAATAAAAAACAAAACTGAATGATACATGGCAGGTAGAAAGTACAGTATAAAACACTAAATAATACAGTCCAAAGTGCTCATATAAGGAGTGTTGTTTTTTCATATTTTTTCTTCAAATGAGGCAAATAATTTTTATATGTGTCTCCTCTAGGGTGGGGGATTTGGGGGTTGGGGGGGAAGGAGTCGGGGAAAGATGTAGGGAGCGTGAGAGGGGTTGAGAGATTGAGGAGGGGAGATTCGGTCAGGCACTGTAGCTAGAGGGTTTGCCTCCTGGTGGAATGGCCCCAAGTCCCTGATGCCCCTCCCCTCAAGCCCTCGTTTCCCCTGGCCAATAGGAGTGGTTAACCCAGGTTGGTGATGTTGGCCCTGCCACCGGGTGGCGCCACGATGCGCTGGGTGTTACGTCGAGGAAGATTGTCATCAACTTGAGCACCTACAAGTACAGAAGAGGAGGAGGATGTCAATATCACTGGATTTTCATTGTTATGAAAAAGTTTATCATCAAAACTATAATAGTGCGCAACTATTATGTGACCCTGCTGGTCATCTTTGAACGTTTGAACATCTTGAAGAACYATATGGCCTTAATGGCCATGTACTCTTATAATCTCCACCCGGCACAGCCAGAAGAGAACTGGCCACCGCTCAGAGCCTGGTTCCTCTCTAGGTTTCTTCCACCATGCTTGTACATCTGCATTGCTTGCTGTTTGGGGTTTTAGGCTGGGTTTCTGTATAAGTACTTTTGCTGACATCAAAAGGGCTTCATTGATTGATTGAGATATAATGACAGATACTGTATCTCTAATGAATGGATCCATTGATCCACCCAAGTGTTCCTCACCAGATAGGCTGAACCCTGACTGGTGCAGGTTGCGGACAGGCTGGGCACCAGCTGCTGCCTGCTTGGCTGGAGAGGTCTTGGCAGAAGAGGCAGGAGTCATAGTTTTGGGTGTGAGTGACACCTCACAGACAGGCCCGTCATAYAGGCCTCGGGGAACTCCCCTCAGCTCAGCCAGCTGGAGAACAGGGAAGAGGCAGAATCAAGAGTCAAGATCAAACAACCTTAACCTACTGATAGTGGAATGCAACATCCAGCTTGTCAGCAAACAACGTAACATAATACAGGGTATCAACAAAGTCTGTAACCCACTCCCCTAGTTACATCAGTAACACTCAAGCTGGTAATAAAACACAAAAATGCACAACACAGCCCAGAATGACACAGTTCCATAACAGTGCTGTACCCTGCTGCGAGCCCTTATCCTCTTGTAGACGTAGTCAGAGAAGGGCTTCCGGGCAACGAAGCGGCCGCACCCCTCGGTGGTGTGGAGGTTCCCCTCCTCCAGGACCATCTTACCCTGGCTGATCACCACCAGGGGCGCGCCACGCACCTCCACGCCCTCAAATATGTTATACTCCACATTCTGGAAGAAAGGGGGAGAAGAAATGTAGTACAGTAGATAATGTTTTCAATCAGACCAATATTTCCATATATCAATCAGCCACTTATGATTTGTGTGAGTTGATTGGTGTTCAGTACTAGTGTGGTGGAACTCCCTCCCTCTCCATCCTGTGCCAGTGGAGCAGTTGTTTTATAGTGGGCCAATGTTCAAATCATTAACAGTTCCCTATGTGTTTTTCAATGGTTAGATAAAATGGCAATTGAAAACCCTTCTAGAGAGAGCGTCATTGATGTGCTGGTGAGATTTGAGTCTCTCCAGACAACAGACCATTGATGTAGCCAGGCAGCGAGGAGCAGAGTGTTACAAGGCAGTTACAACAGGGTGTGTGCAGTGGAGAGCAGTGTGACCGCCTAAAATCTACTGGCTGACTAGGCAATCTGGTGGGCTTCAAAGGGCTTAGAAACAGCATGAGGTCACACGGAGGCTGGACATCCCACCTCACACGCACGAACACACCCCTCTCTCTGAATGACCAATTTTACACATTTAAATGAGTCTATTTCCTGACCAAACAGAAAGAAAGAAACCATAGAACACAGAGAGCTAGAGCAATTAGATTTCAAAAACACACATGCATACAGACTGGCACATACAAACACACACACAGGCACACACACACACACACACACACACACACACACACACACATACATACACACACAAACAGTGTGACTTGCCTGCTAACAATCAGAAATTAGATGTTTCAGTACTCTGGCAGAGTTTGAGGATGACATCACTCCCCTGAGTCAACATAAGGCCCACGCCCTAGTGCTGGGGAACCCAACCAATCATATYTGGTCAGGAGTAAGATGACCATAAAAAGACCAATATGGAGAGTCATTTCATAGAACTATTACAATTTAACCTATTATGTTCACTTCAATGTTTAAAGATGAACAATTTATTTTTGGGCATTTTCCCAAAGATGAATCTGTGGTAACGTGTAATACCATATGGCTGGATATAGAGTAGATTGTGCCTTTCTGACTGTACAGTATTTGTGCGTAGTGAGTGTGTGACTGGCTGACCGAGTTGTGGCTCTTGGCTGAAATGATCTTGATGACGTCTGGGTCCCAGAGTACCAGGTCAGCGTCAGAGCCCACAGCGATGCGGCCCTTACGGGGGTACAGGTTGAAGATCTTAGCAGCGTTGGTGCTGGTGACCGCCACAAACTGGTTCTCATCCATTTTACCTGTCACCTGGATGGGCCAGGTGAAAACAGAGACCAGGCGGTTAACTTTGTGTTGTTAGGACATGTGAGTGTGTAAGGTAAAAATGTGTACAAATACAAATACACATACTGTACACTATATTTACATGTCAGTATGTTCCACTCTAAGTACCGTATGTGAGAATATGTGACTGTATTGTATAGTATATAGTATGTATTCATTTCTCACCACACACTTGTCCCAGATGAGGGACATTCTCTCCTCAGTGCCGTTGGTACCCTCGGGGATGAGGGTGAAGTCATCTTTGCCCACGGCACGCTGGGCAGTGTTGAAGGTGCAGTGGGCACTGCCAGTCACCTGCAGGTCCCCACTGGAGAGGAGGGCACAGTGCAAGAGATTAGGATGGGAGAGGAGACATTGAGGGGAGCAAACTGAGACTGTGACACCTGGGGTCATATTGGGATGATTGTCCTATTTGATATTGTTACCATGATAACACTTTACATCATGAATATGGGTATTTGTCCTCATAGTCCAATCCAGTTTTTATTTTATTTAACCTTTATTCAACCAGGCATGTCAATTAAGAACACATTCTTATTTACAATGACAGCCTGGCAAGAGGCAAAAGGCCTCGTCTGGGATTTTTTTTAAACAATCAATGTAAGACGAAACGGACAACCCAGACAGAAGACGCAGGCTTGGTAGTGTCAAGGCATTGAGTTAGTGCTCTCACCAGGAGAGCAGGGAGCTGAGATAGTCGGGCGTGGTCGGGTCTGGGCTGAGGGGTGGGGACGTGATGAAGGCGGCGGCCTTGGCCCAGTTCTTGCTCCAATAGTGTGAGCCGTCTGTGCCCAGGCTGGCAGTGATTGGCTCCCCGTACACCACAGTGCCTCCAAGGCCAATCAGAAACATGATGTGATTACAGATTTAAATGATGTTATTGACGCAAACAATATGGTGCCTCTCCCTTCTTTCGGTTCACATGTGTGCATCTTCCCTTCATCTTTCTGTATGTTTGTATCCTAGCAAACATCCTAGAAACAGTGTCTCACCCTTCTTCCTGGCCTGAGCGATGACATCAGCAGCACTCTTGCTCATCACCTTGGTGATGTAGAGGGGACAATTAGTCTGATTGGCTACTGTCACAGAGCGGTTGACAGCCTCCGCCTCCACCTGAAATAGACACCCAAGGTTCAAAGGTCAAGGTGACCTTGCAAGGACACATTTAGGAAACATAAAGGGAAGATAAAAACAGAAAGAGGTAGGAACACTGAAGTCAAATACTGATGCATCCTACCTCTTCAGGACGGCTCAAGACGTGTCCCTCAGGTCCAGTGATTCCCTGCTCCAGAATACGACGCTGCTCCTGAACGGAAAAGAACAGGCATATTTAAAAATTGTCCGGTGTTAGGTATAGTAAATAGGGTTTTATAGTCCAGTAAATGGTGTATTGTTAGCCCCAGGTCTTACCTCAGCCACGATGTCTCCGTTCTCAGCATGGACCTGAGCAATGGCCCCCAGATCCCGGATCACACTGAACACCTCATAGACCTACAGAAAATAACCACGTCAGCATCATCAGACAACCACAGATGGATCATAGAACAGAAACACAGACAAACTTGGCATCTTGTCATGGTTTTGGAAAGTTAATTGAGCGTACTTGTAATACCAATTTCACACACACAGTATGTAAAACTCATACACTCACAGATGCATCAGTGGTAGAACCAGTTACTGATGTATGACTGATGTATGAGTCGAGTATGAGTCATCGTTTCCCAACAGCCAGAAATGAAATAAAGAGCTATCATAGTTTTCCTTGGGAGACGTGCACAAATTAGAGTGTAATGCTCTGGCCCGGGCAGCCTCCATGCATTCCTCAGGCAGCTGCAAAGACCAACACAGGCTGTTTTCAAAGGAGCCTCGCGTCCAAGATTAATCTATTTTACCAGAGACAGAGACATGGACTGGTGCATTGTTTCATCATCCTTTACACCCTCTGGAGACCCATACAGACATTTAGTGCCTCAGCCTCCCCACCCACCCTCAACTCAGCCCACAGCCCTCAGCCAAGAGCAGAGCAGGCCATGGGAAGCAGCTGGATCTAAGAGCTAGAGTATATGATGGCATACAGTGTAATTTATTAAGCATTCAGTTTCATTTTGCCACATACCTTTTAATAGTATGGTTAATGAGGTGCGAAATGAAATGAATTCCTTTCACTATATTCTTGAAGATTATTATAACCGTTAATGTTCTTTGTGATGGTAGTGATCGTTGTGTGTTTCCTGTGAAGCAAACAGGGAGCCAACGTCAAAAAAGCTACCGCATGATAAAGGAAGTCATACCTGAGAGTCAGTAAGCTGGAAAACATCCTTATAAGCCAGATAGACAAGGAAAGAGTTGACACCTAAGAAAAGAGAGGGCGTGTCAGAGGAAGGTACAGGGAGTGGGAAAGAGAAACAAAGAGAGAGACGAAGACACCAATAACGGTTGTAGAAGAAACAGACTGAGAGACCCAACTAGGCTGAACAAACATACATGTTTAAACCAATCTTTGGGAAATGTAACAACCATACATAAAGAGAAAACACAACTAATCTTAACCTACTATAGGATGTCATATGTACTGGGTGTGGCAATACCGTGGTCCTTGACGAGGGCCTCCATCTCCTCCTGAACTCCCTTGTGCCACTCAGTGATGTCCACATGCAGGGAGTAGTCACAACAGGACTTGCTGTCCGCCCACTCACGCCACTGCTCAAAGGCTGACAGCAGGCTGGCCCCGGGTTCCGGAACCACGTGGTCAACTAGTGGACACAGACACATACAATTACTTAGCGAATTGGTCCTAAAATATTCCTTCGTAATGTTAGGGGTGCTTTCAACTATAATATAAAGTAGCTCAGATTAAACGGCTATATCTGGGTCTTGCATCATTTTTTTTCTCCATCAGGATGTACTGTACAGCAACTGTAGGGCTGTGAGATGTGTGAACCATTTACATAGCTGGTTCTGTGGACTCTGCAGTGCTGTCAGCAGGAGTCAGCATTCTGCATGATAGGACATAGCTATCTACCTCTCCAGGTATCTGTGTGACTGCTGAGGAGGGGAGGGGACCTGAACAGATGGCATAGTGCTGAGGCATCTAAACTCTAGGAATGTTTCAGGCAGGCCACACTATTACTGAGTAATTACGAGGAGAGTGGATAAACGACTTGCAAAAGGTTTTGAATGTCTCTCTAGTCTACTTTTCACCGCACTCAGCAGCACCTGGTGGCACGCAAGCCTAACACTCTGTAAGAATGGGTCTTTATGGGTTCAGGACTTGGCGCTGCCATAGATCAAGCTTGCACTGCACCCTCCCAATGCCTCTCAAGAGGGGGAGGAGAGAGGGTGTAGGTGGTAGTGTACATACTAATCATGGTGGTGCCCCCTGCCAGGGCAGCGCGGGTGCCCTGGTAGAAGTCGTCCACTGAGGTCATGCCCCGGTCAGGCATCTGGAAGCGTGTGTGCACATCGATACCCCCTGGCATAACCATGCGCCCGTGGGCATCGATGATCTTCACCCCACCGGGCACTATCAAGTTCTCGCCAATTTGTCTGAAATCAGAGGAAGAGAGATAGAGAGAGAGAGAAGGAACAGAAAGAGAGATATAGATAGTTGTAATAGAGTTATCATTATGACTGCACTTACTCTGTAAACGATTCTGTAAAAGCGAACAACGACCATTGTTAGGTGTAATGCATAATAAAGATGGTTCAGAGATAGTTAACCTCTCGGAGGCAGAGGAACCTCAGGAGGTGTTGTTGTGAAACTCACTTGATCTGGCCATCCTCCATGTAGATGTCAGCACAGAAGGACTGGTCATCGTTCACGATCTTCGCCCCTTTGATCAGGAGACGATCGCTCTAGACGATAATAAAAAAAATATCACTATTAGTTAGTAAACACATCCATTTCCTCTTCATTCTCACAGAATTAACACAGTGAAGTAAGTGTTCTTTCAGGAAAAGGCATTAATGCCAGACACCAGAATGTAACACACAAAGAATGGCCTGAGATTTTATATGACCATTTAAAATGAGCTTATGAGGGTGAGTATTGTATTTGGCACCACCGCAGTACAAGCCACTTTCTTTACAGGAAGCATCGGCTAACACTGTGCTATTAACATATTACATAAAAATATAGGATCTTCATTTGTTTATCCTGTTGCAGGAGAACGGAGGAGAACGTTCCAATGCAATGCAGGAAATGTAAAACTTGTAGTGTATTTGAGGTTTAAAAAAAGCTTCTCAGGTTTGTAATTTCCACATTGAAATTTCAGACATGATTTTCCCTTACAAAAGATGTATCACGACCCTGTATTAGAATCCACATAATAATTTACATTTACTGTAACTGCAGGATGTTTTCAAATGTAAGATCCTACATATGTACAGATCCCTAAAATACCAAAGAAAATATAAAATATTTCACCCCCTCCACATCCCTGCTATCCTATCACCCACACCATGGCCAAAAGATGCAGATGACTGACTCTCTGCTATATTGTCACTGTCACAGCATTATCTGACGTTTTGCCTTGTTTTGCTCTGTTGCGTCACACTTATATTAGGCTTTGTCCAAGTGAGTTCTGTGTTGATAAGGAACCACGTGCCCTCCCACAATGTTCATGGTTGCACCAACTGGTTGTGTTGAGATGTCACAATTTATGATCTAGGCTTTTGTTGTAAGTCTCACTCTCTCTCTTTCTCTTCTCTCTTTCCTTCTTACTCTCACACACACACCACACACACACACCACACACACACACACACACCAACACACACACACACACACACACACACACACACCACACACACACACACCACACACACACACACACACACACACACACACACACACACACACACACACAACACACACACACACACACCACACACAATGTTACCAGGGGTGTTTCTACAACAGCTTACTATCTGCAGAAGCTCACAGATAGACAGACTCATCCATCCACTTTGAGGTTGCAGGCTGAGAGGCAAAGTGAGATCATAATAGAGGCAAGATCTGCATGCACATTTAGCCATTAGAGATAAAATCTCTTGATTAATATATTGGAATTTGAACATGCCCCAAAACTTCAACCTGATTACTGCCTATAAGAGTACATTCTCATTCACCAAGGAGAAAAAGACTTGGAGTGCAGTGATTGGCTGTAACAGTTTGTTATTTTGTTGTTTTGATCCTCCCTACAGTCCTCCCCGGCCTCATAGTCCCCAGGAGGATGATCATGATGGACAGATCATATTTGATGTGGACGTGAGCAGCAGAAGAGACAGCCAAGTAAGAGTTATTGCTCAGTCTGCCTGAGCTGCCTACGTCACTTGTCTGTTTCCATGGCAATATAAAACTGCTGCTTCCCTCACTCTCTGTATCATTGTGAATGACAACCATAGCATTTGTTACTATGGGGATGGCGCAGGAAACCCCGGTGGGTTTGAATCCATGGGCATGCAGTAGCCATAGCTTCAGGTTCCATTGCAGTTACACACACACACACACAGACACACACACACACACACACACACACACACACACACACACACACACACACACACACACACACACACACACCACACACACACACACACACACACACACACACACACAGAGAGAGCGCGAGAGAGCAGAGAGACAGAGACACAGAGACAGAGAGAGGGTGAACAGAAAGCAGAGCTGTAAGAATTAATATTTTAGTTCCATGCACAGATAGTTTGGAATGAATCAGCACCAAGTCTTGGGTGAAGCTCATTCAACCATTACAGTGTGTGTGTGATACAGAGTAAGGGACAGAAAGTACGTGTTTGGGATTGTAAGAATAAAGGAGAGCGATAGATAAGAGAGATAGGAGAGAGGAAGCAGGAGTTAAATAGGAACAAAAGACAGATACACAGCGGGTGGTGGATCGGAGCTCAGCAGCAGCTTTTACAGAGTCTAAAAGAGAAGCAATGCTTCATGCACATCCTAATACAGCAAGGGACAAAGTGAATGCAGAAGCAGAACTACAGTGTGCTTATTACAGACAGCTGGATACAGCATGTCGTGACCAGGAGCAAAATCCGGAATATACATCTTCTAATGGATAATTTACTAGCTAGGCTGATACCAACATGGCTCCAAATTAGGGTGAGGAATGCACTGATGATACATTGGCAAGCAGCAAAGCCCGCTTGAGGACACGCCCCTCCGGCATCTTCACCCTGACTGGCTGACAGAATAATGTACATAATAAGGGAGCAATCAGGATGCAGACCTGGTAATCAATCATCCACGCCTCTGTCACCAGGCCACTTGTCTCTGTGTGAGACTTAGAGAGGGGGGGGACCTGACCCCCTGGCACCCCCCTGCGTTGCCCCAGTAGTGATGGGCTCTTCTCCAAAAGGGGAGTGGCACCATTCTGGTCACGAGGCCTTTAGCATCCTCCACAAACAAAGGCTGCTCTGTTTGAGTTTCAGCAGCTAGCTTGTTTCCCTGCTAGAAACCCTGGCCCCAATCAGAACTGCTTTCCAAAGGGGCTCACAATACCTCACCCAAAATGCATTTGGGCTAAAGAATAGAAAACRCCTCTGTGACATTAACATCCTTTGGTATATTTTCCCCAATAAAAGTGGTTACTTGTTCCCTGCCAGCTAAAAAACATTCTATAAAACACAGACACATACACAGAAACACACTCTCTTTCAAACAAACCCCCAATGAATGTCTTGTTAGAGATGACTATGTCAGGTCTTGGCACATGCATATAAGCAGTTGTCATTTTTGATGACTCATGTGACAGGAGTGATGAACCCAGTCTATTCTCACATCTATTTGGAGCAGAATGCTGTGCTGCAGGGTCTGGCAAGACTCCATCCTGTTTTGGCAACTATTCACTGAACAACTGAGTCATGTGTATGACTATCATTACATCATTTTCTGTCGTGCCATTAGATATGTAAACTGGAAGCCTTTACTGAAATCCATTCATACACACTCTTACAAATATGTGTAAGACAGCCATCATGATATAACAACAATAAATTCAGTTTTAGATACTCATACTTTACCAAAAATGGTAAGAAAAGTTACAGGACAAATGTGGTCCCAAGTAACAACAGTCAAGTGCTTTCAAATTCAATCTGTTGTGGAGTATTTCAGTATATAAATGTGCATGCCTATTCCATGTTTCTTCTTATTTCATCCTACTTAGCGGTTTCTTGTGTTTAACCCCTGTAGGTCTAAGCCCTTAGATCGCAATATCTACTAAGCTAATACATGGAATTGTTTTAAGATGGTCATAAAATGTATTATTTAGCTATTCGATTTTGAATTGTAGGATCTCTGTAGGTATAAAAAATATATACAGTACCAGTCAAAAGTTTGGAAACACCTACTCATTCAAGGGTTTTTGTTTATTTTTACAATTTTTTTTTTTTTTTTACTAATATTGAAGACATCAAAACAATGAAATAACACGAACGGAATCAAGTAGTAACCAAAAAAAGTGTAACAAAATCAAAATATATTTTCTATTTCATCATGTCTTAAAGTAATGATGGACTGTTGTTTCTCTTTGCTTACTTGAGCTGTTATTGCCATAATATGCATTTGGTATTTTACCAAATAGGGCTATCTTCTGTATACCGCCCCTACCTTGTCACAACACAACTGATTGGTTCAAACGTATTAAGGAAAGAAATTCCACAAATGAACTGTTAACAAGGCACACCTGTTAATTGAAAAGCATTCCAGGTGACAACCTCATGAAGCTGGTTGAGAGAATGCCAAGAGTGTGCAAAGCTGTCATCAAGGCAAATGGTGGCTACTTTGAAGAATCTCAAATATAAAATATATTTTGATTTGTTTAACACTTTGTTGGTTACTACATGATTCCATATGTGTTATTTCATAGTTTTGATGTCTTCACTATTAACCTACTATATTGAAAATAGTAAAAATAAAGAAAAACTCTGGAATGAGTAGGTGTGTCCAAATTGTTTCACTGGTACTGTATATTTGAAGATGCATTTGCAGGTCAGAGAAAGTCCCCATTTGCTTGGCCTGTGACGGCCATCAGCATCATGTTGTGGGAGAGCATCTTTTTGATTTTACTGGACCTGAGCCAAACATGACAGTGACATTCCCTGGATAAGAACCAGTTCCAGCCACACACAAAAGAGGATGTGGATAGGGTTTCAACAACAAAAAATGATCAATTAAACTTAGACAAATAATATGCCTATGGTTGTTGGTCAATGTTCATTAATCATCTCTGACCAACTAATACAGCCCATAAATCTTTGTTAACAAAAATACCCAAATAATAACTGATTCAATTGAGATTTAAGTATAGAATCAGTTTTCAAAATGTCCCTATGCTCAAAATCAGATCTGAACCAATAACAAGCCCAGCAGCAGACTAGAMCCTGGATAGGTTACACTTACTGTATAACAGAGAGATAGACTGAGTGAGGTAGCATTGATCAGTCCTCTTTCCACAATGTGTGGAAGATCAATCCAGTGTATGATGTGATAGAGGGCTTGGATTAAAACTATACTGATGCCTAAATAAAGCTGTATCAGCAAATCTGAAAATCTAAACCATTAGGCAAAGATGTTCATCTACTGGGCCTGAGCAGCCTTCCTAGATCGAAAACTAATGCTGTCAAATGAGGTAACCAGGCAACAGCATGTGTTGTTCTCTCCCAGCGGAAAACTCCCAGGGAACATGTGCTAGAGCTGGGGTGGAGAAGCATCAAGCATGCCGACTCATCTAAATCACAGATACTGATCCAATTGTTTGTTTCCAGTGGAGGGGAGACCTGGACACCGCCCTCAGACCCCGTCAGGTCTGTCTCTTGGACCTGGAATTGCCAGTCACCCTGGTCGAAGACTGCAGGAGCTGATGGGTGGCTGTCTGGTTTAAGACACGTAGACTACGACTGTTACTGTACTCTTAATCTCACCGCACAGACGCTCCGATTTAGAAGCATGGATTTTGTTGAGCCAACAATCTGACTAAAGATGTACTGTGTAGCCGGATCCTCTTAAAGAAAAAGGAAACATTGCTTGTCAGGAAGCAATCACAGGTTGCATTGGAGCACCATAAGGCTGAGGTATGCGTGCATCCCAGTTGCTTTCCTTCCCCTATCTTCCTGTGCCCAGCTGGTGAAGTGGATTTAAATACATGCTACCTCACACTGGAGGGTTTATGAATGGGGATATCCTGGATTATATCTTCCAGCATATATGGCAGGTGGCCCTTAGAACCAAGAGTGTGCTTTGTGTAATGTGTGAACATGGAATGCCCCGGGCCACAGTGCATTGCGGGATTACTGTAGGAAAATGGCGGGCTGGAGATGAGCAGTGCCAGGCTGGACTGTCTTTAGTAAGAGAGACTGATATAACAGGAAGAGACAGGGTCTTCCGGGTAAAAAGGCATCCACGGCGGCCTGCACTGACTCCTGAACTCTTGAGCCCAGAGCCTGGGAGCCACAAGAAGACCTCTCTCAGTAAAAGTATTCATGACATGTCAATCCTGCAATAAAGTACATCATCTTTATACAGGAGCCCTTTCAGTCCTACTCTTGAATAAAAATACATCTAAAAATCTATTTATGTTTCCTTCTTTTTCAACTGTAACTTTGAGTGTGTGTCTGACTGTAAATGAAAATAATCTTATTCATGAGAGAATTGGATGAGTCATCTTTTGAAGGCAGTCCCAGGTGGTGATTTTAGGATGAGATTCATATTTTATGAGGCCCTGAGGTGTGCTGCTCCCCAGTCTGCCTCTCTCTGCAGTCTGCAGCTGACCACTCCAGCTGGTGACGACAGCCTCATACTGCAGCCTGCCTGCTGTCCTTTGTTAGGCCTTTGACTTTCGAATCTCTTCAACTTTGTGTGTGTGTGTGTGTGTGTGTGTGTGTGTGTGTGTGTGTGTGTGTGTGTGTGTGTGTGTGTGTGTGTGTGTGTGTGTGTGTGTGTGTGAATAGATCATTAGTGAGTTAGGCCTGGCCTGTTCCCTTCACTGAGTAATGCAGTATCCACATAAGCAGGGTGTAGGATATGGCAAGAGTTTAGGGCAAACCTGCTCCAGTTGTGTCAGACTCATCCAGCCTGACAGCTTGCTGGAGTAACCCACCAGGATGCCAGCCAAAGCCCCTTTCAATGTGCTTTCTTTGTCCACACAAAAGCTCATGCACACACAATGAGGAGAGGTGCACTCCCCCCAAAAGCTTAGACCGTTAAAGATCTTTCTTTAGGTCATATTTTCGATGAATGGGTAGGTTTTATGACATTTGGGCCTACACATGTTTTATAAGGATGTATTCAGGTATCGGATCATTGCAGTGGAGGTCAGAGCCATGAGGGTCAGTAGTTTATTGTGACCACGAGGAGTTCATAGACCAGTGCGGTTTAGTAGAGACTAAAACCTATGAATGATCCTGTTCGGCGAAATCAATATGGAAAGACAGTAGTCTATAGTTTATGTCTCGTTTTTGCCCCTTTCCCTTCATTACTGTGGAAGCTAAGAGACGAGGAAGGAAATTGGAGCTACTGCCGCCCCTCTCCCATTCTTTTTCTCTTTCCATTATCCTATAGGCCTACCGCTATTCTCTCTTCGCCATGATTTCTCCCGGCTCCCGGGGATAATCTGGGGGGAAAGACAGGGATGCTGCCTCACCCAAACCACACAAAATCCGTCAACATTAACGGCCTGCATTCCCTAACCCCGCCTTTGAATAAAACATTTAACCGAATTAACCGAGTTTGCATTGAGCAGAAAAGCGAACCCGACATTGCAGCGGATGGGCGGATGCGAGAAAACTATTGCATTTGCTCCACCCGTTGGCTTGCAGTGATAACCGGCCAGACACCGTTCCCCAACAAAGAACATCGGCGTGGAAATGTAATAACTCGCGACCGCGAAACCTCAGCAGTGCGTTGACTGCCTTTTACGCGTGAAAATGATTCACGGACAACATTTATTTCAATGATAGTTTTACAAGAGCCTTGTGATATAGCTTATTCAAACGTGGACAGTCAACCACAGGCTTACATGTTGTCAAATAAAGACAATTGAAATAATTCCTTGAAATAGATGCTCTGAAAGATCACGTGTGTAGACTCGATTTTATTTATAGGCACCTTATTATTAAAGGCCTATAACCAAGAGCTCGTGCAGAAATGATTTCACAGCTGATGCAAACAGGTCCTTCACCTCTGAGCTGTAGGTCTACCCGAGAGAGCATTCAACTACGGACCACAAGCCTAATTTCACATATGCCTGACTGGTGAGTGGCGAATTTTGTAGGTTAATTAGTTACATGCACAATGTTCATTTCGTTCAATGTAATGAATACATGTTTTCCTAACTCACTGTAATGCGGGGAATGTTCTTCTTGCCCTGATAGCCTTGCCCAGACATCTTCGCTGTTCTGTTCTTGCTGCACTTAGTGGACCGCTATCAATGGAATGGATGTTCAGAATACTGAGGTTCGCCGGGTGGATAAGGCCGGTGTGGAATCGGCAGAAAAAAAATTGCAGCAAAGAGTGGGTACAATTCCAAAAGGAGTCGTGCGTCCTAAAGGGGGAGGCCACCGCTCGCAGAATCTAGGAAAAGAATCGCAGCTCCAGATCACGTCTTCTCTCCTGTTCTCCGCCGATGCACCAAACCTTGCCAGACCGACTCAGACACAGAGGGAGGGAGGGACATATACTCTGGACGAAGCCCAACGTGCATGCGCAGAACCCCGCCCTGATCCATTGGGAAGTCCGGCACTATGCCATTTCCAGTACTAGTAGGCTCCAGCTAGCTACACCACTACTGCCTGCCCTGAATATAAATTCCACGGCATGTGCACGGTCTAGCTGTTGTTGATTCTCTATGGTATGAGTTCAGATTTCCTTGTGTTATTTTGGTTATGTCATCGTTGAAGAATCTGGCGTAAGAACTTCATCATAACCACACAAAAATCATAGATCAACAATACAAAGAGATATACTGGGGCGGCAGGTAGCCTAATGGTTAGGTAGCGTTGGCCAGTAACCGAAAGGATGCTACGTCGAATCCCCGAGCTGACAAGGTAACAATCTGTTGTCCTGCCCCTATACAAGGCAGGTAACCCACTGTTCCTAGGCCGTCATTATAAATAAGAATTTATAATGACGTGCCTGGTTAAATATTTAAAAAATACTTCTAAAGTATATAAAAAATTATATAAATAATAAAATAAAATGTATGGAAAAGTATCAGATTGTGGGAAATTAGTACATTAGACTACTCAAGAAATGGAAGGTAAATCAGAGGATATTTGTAGAGAGTATTATAGTAATAGATGATCTGTCAGAGGTGTGTGTGTGTGCGTACGTACGTACATTAGCTTTTTTCTCACCGACCTATAGCCTACACCCATTGCAGAGAGCCCTATGGAACATCAATCTCGGCCAGCTCAGTACTGGAACTACTCCCTCTGATGGCTACTCACCCAGCACAGCACAGGAAGTAATGGCCCATCACAGAGCCTCATGGGGAATGTAGGCAAACTTTACCTGATAATGTCCAGTCCGTTGGAAGGTGATTTGAAGGATATCAGCTGTGTGCTAGCCTTGCTCTGAATTTGCTTTCCCTATAGTCAATGATCCATACCTCAATGACATTAAATAGCCTATGAAACCTTATCCTCTAGGCCTGGTAGGTAATGGCTAAATAACCATGTAATTTTATGCAACTGGTAGTTTATGTTGCAACCCAGTATCCTACAAAATACGGGAGAGGGTGCCGATTCTGAAGGTACCAGATTACGTGTGGACCAGGCGAAATGTGGAAGCTATACCATCTGCAGGGACCAGATCTCGTTTGGAACTGGCGAAATGTATAAACTATACCAGTTGACCATGCGCGGTGCTGTTTCACCCATTTCAACAATTTTGTAGACAGGCCCATTGTTCTGTTTTTAAATTATTAGGTTAAAATAATTCCCTGATCGATTGTAATTGATGATGGTAATAATATAAATAATATAATATTTTGGTCATTTTTACTCTGCTGTTGTCTGAATATTTTTATTAGGCTAGAATGTATTTTAAAATGAGCAGTAAACATGTTGAGGCTTATTCACACTGGGCGATGTATTTTTTAAGTATATATTTTGTATCTGCAATTTGGTGTAATATAAATGTATTATTAACCAGGTTTGTGTCAATTTTTCCTAATTTAGAATAATGGTTGTCACGTTTCGAATGTAATTCAAGAGGTCGGCAGAATTAATTGCACTGGCATTGATTGATTGAGTAAAGGCAATAGCTAAATGGTTTGGAAAGCGACTTGACATTTTTTACCGATTGGGAAGTTTCTAGAGATCCCAGTGAACTCCTTTCTGCATGACTGTGTCGATTTATTTCTGCTTTATCTGTGAGAGCCAGACATATATAGAAGAAAGAAAGAAATACATTTATTTTATTTCATTTCAGCCAGGGTGACATAGCACAAAATCTGTAGCTCTTACCCTGTCATCCAGGTTTTGCAGGGCTGATTTTCCTCTGCTCTCCCGTATCTCGACCCTTGGCTGGGAGATGTCCGTCTGCCTGTCAATGACCTGTCCGTCACTCCTTCTACTGCCCCCCGGCAGTGACTGGAAATCCAACGTCTTGCTGTCGCCAGAACCTTCAACTGGACAGAACATGCCACAGAATTTCTGCCGTGGCATGGGGCTACCCGAGCCCATGTTCTTGAAGAAGGCAGGGACTTCCCCGGTAGTCGACATGATTGCACAGCGGGGTTGATGAGTTCTGATCCTTTGTAGCACTGCTTGCGAATTGCGAACTCGAAGCTTGGACAGCCACCGCCTTGCCGGTTGATAGCGCAGGTGGTCGTCCCTGAACAGTATCAGCGCTGGATGAAAATATTGTTTCTGTCCTCAGTGCGAAAGGGAAGAATATCATACATCACAATTTAATAGGAAAGGTGCGACATTATTTTATCTGTAAAATCGAAAATATCTAATTATTTGCTTCTGCAAATCCAAATATTAGCTTAGCCCATCTCAAGCAATTACACAGAGATGCACCAAATTTTCACTACCTCCTATCATTTTCTATACCCATACGATTTTGAGACCAACTGTAATCTCTTGCACTCACATAATTGCTTTCTCATGTTGATAGAAAATACTATATAACACATAGCCTAAATGCAAAACATGAATACATGATCCAGTAACATGCCCAGCCTATTAACCTAATTTCTCCCCATCCCAATGCGCAATGAATGAATGAGGTTGAGATATGCTGAGAAGATTTACCTTTAAGATGCGAGCAAACTCCACAGTGTCTGGTAACTGGTGCTCAGATATAGCTGGAGGATATCAGAGCCGTCTGTCCGGAAGTAATGCCCAAAAATGAACAGTGCACTCACTGGCATAGGACAGACAATGCTTTCTTAATCAAATGTAACTCATCTGTTGCCCCAATCGATTAAGAGTAGCCTACTACTTGGAGGGGTATGACGTCAATCAAAAGCCTCATACACTGGTCTGGTCTTAATGTGATTTGCACCGGAGAGGTAGTGAGAAAACTACGTCAATAAATGTAACTATTGGGTTAAATTGTGGCTAACTGAAAACTTCGAATCTTCAGAATGGGGTCAAAAGGCAGTCAGAGCACCTCTGACTTTTCTACGTCACACCCCGCTCAACAATGAAGGGCGCTGTCCCTTCAGCACCATCCGATCCACATGTGTGACTGGGCAAGTATTCTGCACTAGTGGCGCTGAGAGCTCTGGCAGCAGTTGTTCATGTTCTGAATTCTTTCTCGCTTGCTCACGTGAAAAAAACATGACTCAACTATATTCTGAAAAATAATTGCATTTTAACTTTTATATATTCTCCTCAGTATCACAAAATCAGACTTTTTATATCAGTGTCCACTGATATTTCTTATAGAAATGAATGCAGATTGTATAGGCCTATGTTTAGTTACATGATGATCATAAGTTCTCATGGGCATTTATGCATACTTGTACATTTGATGACATTAAATTGTATTTTTTCGATTACATAACATGTTATACATGGTTTCTTGTAACAGCATTAAGACAAAAGCTAGATCAGGCAGTATCACACATGATAATAGCGTTCAGCAGAGTCAGAACACAGTTTGCCCATCTTGGAAGGACACAAGGCCATTTTGTTCTTCTGTCAGACAGACAGAGCCAAGGCCCAGTTTCCATAACAACATAGTACAAACTGGCCTGGCTGCTCTCCAGGGGGGACATCGGGGCCAGTGTCTGGGTGAGCATTCGGGTTGTCTAGGAAAGGGCAGTATGGAAGAGAGGAGTGGATGATTGGATGTCAAAGAAGTTTCTATGTCCACATGCAAAAACTAAAAGTATGTCAACACAGCCACACCCAACAATCAAGAGTAGTGAGTAGTGAGCAGCCTGTCACTGTGGTGGCCTTTCATACTGTACAACACTCTGTAATAAAGAGGGAAGAGGGAGGGACTTGAGAGAAGAGTGGTCAGTTTGCCAAAAAGCTGAAGGGGCCCCATGTCTGACCTCTGGGTATTCCATCCGCATATGGAGGGTATGGTCCTGGCATTACGAAAACAGATGGTGTTAAAAGAGTCGTAAATCCATATTTTATACACTGTCGCTTCTGTTACACTGCCACAGATAACACATATCTGAACTTGAAGCACTTGCATCCATCCCCCAATGGATAGAGAATGTGTTTCTGTGTCTGGATTAACAGGTAGTGCACAGCAATGATCACTGTTTTCTTTGGTAACAGACACACACACACAAATAAACATAATGTTGCTCTCCATTCCTCCTCCTACCCCATCCCATCTCCTCCTCCTACACAATCCCCATATGGAACCTCAGAACACCTGCTTCTGGCCAATCCAGAGGCGGCAAGTTCCCCAGCTCCTCCCATTGCAGCTTGTGGTGTTACCATGGGTTACAGGGTGGTGGCCAGCTCTGTGTGTCCTTTTCTAGTGAAAACACAACACTCCCTATCTCAACAGGCTTTACTGATATAATCTGAAGAAAAAAGGGAGATGGAGGAGGATGTACATATACTGAACAAAAATATAAATGTTGTCACGTTCCTGACCTGTTTTCTGTTTAGTTTTGTGTGTTAGTTGGTCAGGACGTGAGTTTGGGTGGGCATTCTATGTTGTCTGTTTCTATGTTGGTTTAGGGTTGCCTGGTATGGCTCTCAATTGGAGGCAGGTGTTTGGCGTTCCTCTAATTGAGAGTCATATTTAGGTAGGCTGTTCACAGTGTTTGTTTGTGGGTGGTTGTCTTCCGTGTCTGTGTATTGTTTGCACCATACGGAACTGTTACGGTTTGTTCGGTTTGTGTAGTCTATTTGTCCTATTCGTGCGTTCTTGTTGTTTGTAAGTTCGTCGTTCAGGTCTGTCTACTTTCATTTTSTTATTTTGTATCATTTTCAAGTATAGTTCGTTTTCGTGTTTGTTCGTTTTGTTTATTTAATAAATTCATTATGTCATTTCAACGCGCTGCACCTTGGTTCAATCCCTGCTCCTCCTCTTCGGATGAAGAGGAGGAGGACCGCCGTTACAAATGTATCATGCAACAATTTCAAGATTTTACTGAGTTACAGTTCATATAAGGAAATCAGTCAATTTAAATGAATTAGGCCCTAATCTAATTAATTAGGCCCTAATCTATAGATTTCACATGACTGGGCAGGGGCGCAGCCATGGGTTGGCCTGGGAAAGCATAAGCCCACCCACTTGGGAGCCAGGCCCACCCACTGGGAGCCAGGTCCAGCAAATCAGAGTTTTTCCCCACAAAATGTCTTTATTACAGACAGAAATACTCCTCAGTTTCTTCAGCTGTCCAGGTGGCTGTCTCGAATGATCCCGTAGGTGAAAAAGCAGGATGTCTGGCGTGGTTACACGTGGTCTGTGGTTTTTAGTTCGGTTGGACGTACTGCAAAAGTCTCTAAAATTATATTGGAGGCAGCTTATGGTAGATAAATTAACATTAAATTCTCTGGCAACAGCTCTGGTGGAGATCCCTGCAGTCAGCATACCAATTTCACGGTCCTTCAAAACTTGAGACATCTGTGGCATTGTGTTGTGTGACAAAACTGCACATTTTAGAGTGGCCTCTTTATTGTCCCCAGCACAAGGTGCACCTGTGAAATTATCATGCTGTTTAATCAGCTTCTTGATATGTCACACCTGTCAGGAGGATGGATTATATTTGCAAATGAGAAACAGGGACATAAACTAATTTGTGCACAACATTTGAGCGAAAAAACCTTTTTGTGAGTTTGGAAAATTTTGGGGATCTTTTTTTTCAGCTCATGAAACATGGGACCAACACTTTACATGTTGTGTTTATATTTTTGTTCAGTGTATTATGTAGGTGGAATGATGTCTAGGCATGCCATCCCACTTGTATGCATACATTATTACAAAGGAAGTAGAACTGAATTCTAGGATAATTCCTCTTTGTATCCCCCCCTTCATTGATTACCATTAATTACTGTTCTGCCTCATGTCCCACTTGTTAGAGAAGAATTCGAGTGAGGGTGAATTTTTCTTGGATGCTGCTCAACAGCCTACTGACTCAGCCGATTCAGTAAGCCATACTGACTGTTTATCTGAGTCAACCACTTCGCCACATGCCAGGCTGAGTATCAAAAGGTTCAGTGCAATTGTGTTAAGATCAAGTTACACTTCACTTTAGAGTCTGACTCTCAGTATCTGTGTCATTTCTATTGTCAGAGTGTACGAGTATTGCATAACTTCACCATATTGACACACATATCAGTCATTTCTACTGAACATGAATTTCATATAGGCTACAAACATACAGCGACACACAGGTCCCCAGCCCTCCCTAACACACAAAGCAGAGCCTCGCCTCATACTCATTTTCACCACTAGAGGACAGTATTCTTCATTAGGCACTGAACCAGAAAATGCACTGAGTATACCAAACATTAGGAATTCTTGATAGCAGTCAAGGTTGGTGCCGTTTAAGATGATGGAAGATGATAAAAAAAAATGTTTTATGATCATGGCCTTATTTCTATTACAGCATATTGGATGACTGTCACTCATATTCCATTCAACCAAATCAATCTAACATCAATAGGTTTAGACTACTACATGATACTTTAATTTCCCCTATACCCATCATGAGGTTGCTACAAACTAGCCTATTAATGAAAGGTTACAACGTAGGTGCACAGGTCGAGAGAAATTTGAGTAATCAAGGTGACAGACATTGACACATTCAATATTGTCTTGCACGCTCTTGCATGCATCTGTGGCAGAAGTGGCAGAAACCAAACTATTGGGAGTGCAGCTAGACAACTGCTTATCATGGTCATCTCAAATAACTAATCTATGTAAAAAATCAAAATAAAACAGCATGCATAATCAGAAGGATAGCTAAATATTTACCAGGAAAAATTATTCAGCAAATAACACAAGCATTAATTGAGAGTCAGGTGAACTACTGTTCTGTGGTCTGGGGAAATGCATCATCAAGTGAAGTTAGGAGGCTGCAGAATGCACAGAACAAAGCAGCAAGGATTGTTTTAAGGTGGAGATATGGTTCTTCTGTTGCAGTCATGCGCAATGTTCTTGGTTGGTCATCAATCGATAAGATAATTGAAAGGAACATGCTTATTTTATTTCATAATATACATAATTTAAAACGGCCAAGTTCTATTCACAACGGTATTCAGTTGGTAAGAGACAGACATTCCGTAAATACTAGGAATAGATTGTCCACCATCTATGCGTTGTCCAGACAGAAAAGAGAAATAGGCAAAAGAACATTTCGATTTAGAGCAATAAAGAAATGAAATAAATTAACTGAGCAAACCAGAAACCTTTCAATATATACATTTAAACATTTATAAACAATTTAAATATAATACATAGAAATGTTGTGGGACTACAGTAGATGAAGAATCAATATTTTTTTAGATTGAGTATTTATTGGGTGTAACGTTCGTCGTCTGAAGATGAGGAATCATCGGACCAAAGCGCAGCYTGGTAAGTGTTCATGTTAATTTATTAAAACAAAACACTAAACAAAARAACAAAMAMAATGAACGAAACAGTTCTGTCAGGTGCAGCAACACAAAGACAGAAAACAACTACCCACAAAACACAGGTGGGAAAAGGCTACCTAAGTTTGGTTCTCAATCAGAGACAACGATAAACATAGAATGCCCACCCCAACTCACGCCCTGACCAAACCAAAATAGAGACATAAAAAGGATCTCTAAGGTCAGGGTGTGACATTGGGTCATTATGTTAGTATATTATGTATGTTTGTAATAGTGTGTTATATGTGGAAATGTGTTCATATTATAAATTGTATTTTAATATTTAAGGACACTTGGAAGATTAGTCCAAATGGGGACTAAAAGAGATCCAAATCAAATCAAATCAAAATCAAATCTTGACTTGAAAGAGTTCCAGTGTTGGATAGACATAGCCAGCTACCTAACATACAAGCCCTCTCTGTTTGACCCTGGTTTTTGAGTAGGCTAAACTAGCTAGCTGCATTCACTAGCTAAGTAAGTGAAAGTGAAAGTGAAAAAGAATACAACAAAATATCTCTCTCTCACTCTATCTCTCTCTCTTGCTCCTTTATTTTGGAAGAAATTAATTTGTTCAAAGCTGTTCAACTACTGCCTTTCTCTTTGAGTCAACTACTCACCATATTGTATACACTGCAGTGCTAGCGAGCTGTAACTTATGCTTTCAGTGCTAGATTCATTCTCTGATCCTTTGATTGGGTGGACAACATGTCAGTTCATGCTGCAAGACCTCTGATAGGTTGGAGGATGTTCTCTGGAAGTTGTCATAACTATTATGTAAGTCTATGGAAGGGTGTGAGAACCATGAGCCTCCTAGGTTTTGTATTGAAGTCGATGTACCCAGAGGAGGACATAAACTAGCTGTCTTCTGGCTACACCATGGTGCTACCCTATAGAATTCTGTAGACCTTCATTGCAAAACAGTGTGTTTTAATAAATTATTTGGTGACGTGAATATGTTTAGTATAGTTTATATAAAATGGATAACTTTTTAAGTGTTTCACAATTTATTTTTATGAAATTCACTAGTACGAACGGCCCAGTACATCACTGGGGCTAAGCTGCCTGCCATCCAGGACCTCTACACCATGCGGTGTCAGAGGAAGGCCATAAAAATGTTCAAAGACCCCAGCCACCCCAGTCATAGACTGTTCTCTCTACTACCGCATGGTAAGCGGTACTGGAGTGCCAAGTTTAGGACGAAAAGGCATCTCAACAGTTTTTATCCCCAAGCCATAAGACTCATGAACAGGTAATTAAATGGCTACCCAGAATATTTGGATTGTGTGCCCCCCCCACCCCCCCCCCCCCCAACCTCTCTTATACGCTACTGCTACTCTCTGTTTGTCATATATGCACAGTCACTTTAACTATACATTCATGTACATATGTACATACCACCTCAATTGGCCCGACCAACCAGTGCTCCCGCACACTGGCTAACCTGGCTATCTGCATTGTGTCCCGCTACCCACCACCCGCCAACCCCTCTTTACGCTACTGCTACTCTCTGTTCGTCATATATGCATAGTCACTTTAACCATATCTACATGTACATACTACCTCAATCAGCCTGACTAACCGGTGTCTGTATGTAGCCTCGCTACTTTTATAGCCTCGCTACTGTTTTTCACTGTTTTTCACTGTCTTCTTACTGTTGTTTTTTATTTCTTTACTTACCTATTGTTCACCTAATACCTTTTTTGCACTATTGGTTAGAGCCTGTAAGTAAGCATTTCACTGTAAGGTCTACACCTGTTGTATTCGGCGCACGTGACATATAAACTTTGATTTGATTTGATGTCTCAATTGTCTCAAGGCGTCAAAATCATTCTTTAACCTGTCTCCTCCCTTTCATCTGCACTGATTGAAGTGGATATAACAGGTTACATGAATAAGGGATCTTAGCTTTCACCTGGTCAGTCTATGGGGCGGCAGGTAGCCTAGTGGTTAGAGCGTTGGGCCAGTAACAGGAAGGTTGCTGGATTGAATCCCTGAGCTGACAAGGTAAATAATCTGTCATTCTGCCCCTGAGAAAGGCAGTTAACCTACTGTTCCCCAGGCGCTGAAGACGTGGATGTCGATTAAGGCAGCCCCCCGCACCTCTCTGATTCAGAGGGGTTGGGTTAAATGCGGAATACACATTTCAGTTGAATACATTCAGTTGGACAACTGACTAGGCATCTCCCTTTCCCTTTCTATGTCATAGAAAGAGCAGGTGTTGTTCACCAGTGGTTGGTGAGACCTCTACAGTATATCTGTGCTGTGCCTACAGAAAGCCAGAGGCCACTAAAAGGGGTTTCACTGATTGATAATTTGAACCTAATCAGTTTAGTAACAGGATGTGCGTGCGTGTGAAAGAGAGACAGAGAGGGGGGTGGTTACCTTCCAGTCGAGGAGCTTAAAAATAGATCCAAAATCATGTTAGAAGCAACAACACAGTGTTATGTCAGTGTTGACTCCATGCACTTACATAAAGACAATATGAGAAACAACATGAGAGGGACAATGTCCAGGAAGAGGCAAAGGTGCCAGTCAGCAGAACCAGGCCTGTGGCCTCCCTAGAGACATTCAGGGAGAGACATGATGAGCTCCATTGCATGACAAATGACTGTGCAGGTGCGCACTCTGCTAAACATTTGGTGTTGTGTATGCCTGACCAGTTCCAAATGAAGGCTCTGGAATATGACAACAGACTGAGTGTTATAGGCTGAGGTATGAGGACTGGCTAGCAGCCATATCACCCTGCCTCTACCTGCTGGCTTTTATCTGAAGCAAAGCAGGAATGGGCTCTGGCTGGTACCTGGGTAGGAGACCAGATGCAGCTGAAAGGGGTGTCCCTCCAATGCATTCCCCAAATGTCCTTCTGAGCACAATAGCTCTTTAGGAAAATACCAAAACCATGACAATAGTGAGATGGTGCATTTAAGTTTGTGTGTGTTTCTAAACTGAACAAAAAATATAAACGCAACAAGTGTTGATCCGATGTTTCATGAGCTGAAATATAAGATCCCAGACATTTTCCATATGCACACAACGCTTATTTCTCTCAAATGTTGTGCACAAATTGGTTTACATCCCTGTTAGTGAACATTTCTCCTTTGCCAAGATAATCCATCCACCTGACAGGTGTGGCATATCAAAAAGCTGATTAAACAGCATGATCATTACACAGGTGCACCTTGTGCTGGGGACAATAAAAGACCACTCAAAAAGGTGCAGTTTTGTCACACAACACAATGCCAAAGATGTCTCAACTTTTGAGGGAGCATGCAATTGGCATGCTGACTGCAGGAATGTCCACCAGAGCTGTTTCCAGATTATTGAGTGGTTCATTTCTCTACCATAAGCCGCCTCCTACATAATTTTAGAGAATTTGGCAGTACGTCCAACCGGCCTCACAACCACAGACCACGTGTAACCACGCCAGCCTAGGACCTCCACATCCAGCTTTTTCACCTGCAGGATCGTCTGAGACCAGCCACCTGGACAGCTGATGAAACTGAGGAGTATTTCTGTCTGAAATAAAGCCCTTTTGTGGGAAAAAACGAATTCTGATTGGTTGGGCCTGGCTCCCAAGTTGGTGGGCCTATGCCCTTCCAGACTCACCCATGGCCACACCCCTGCAGCTTCATGTGAAATCCATAGATTAGGGCCCATTGAATTTATCAATTGACAGATTTTCTTATATGAACTGTAACTCAGTAAAATCGTTGAAATTGTCGCATGTTGCGTTTATATTTTTGTTCAGTGTAGTTGATCAGTCACAAAAGACTCCTTAGAAACAATTCAGCTTGATTCAGGGAATTTTATTGACAAATTATTTTTACATTTTCCAATGAGGGGAAAAAACATCAAATGAAATCAAAAGGATGTGTATGATAATAACTATTGTTACCATAGCAGTCTGAGGGGAACCATTTCTACACATTCCTTTTCCTTTTCCTTTTCACTTTGGGCCTTGCAAGGTGTCTATCTAACATCCTCATTTCAGACTGAAAACATCATCTTCATTAAATCCCTGTAGTTCCGTCTCATCATAGCTATACCTCATGCTGTCTGTTCAGACTCCAATGTCATAACAATACAGACAATAAAACTCATTGAGAGAAAAAACAACACCCCAAAAACATGCCATAGAGTAGCCTCTCAATGTCTGATCACAGGCAGTGAGACCAACAGAACCACAATGGAGGCTTGGGAACAGAGGTGAGGCACGTGGTTACTCAGAACAGTTGAGTTTCAAGGTGGACCTCAGTTCCTTTTGGCAGTTGTGTAGAGGGAGATAAAAATAAGATACTGTATACAAGAGGTTGATCTCAGCAAGGTCCAATGGTGGAGTTAGTACAAACAGCACATTGTGTCAACTTTGAAATACTGCTGTCCATCTTGGAGCACTGTGACATAGGTCGCCGTGACAGTCAGAGCATGCTTAAGTTGGACATGGGGTTGTGCCTCTCAAACTATTCTGCATCTGGACTCCATTCCAGCTCCTGCTATCAGTGTGGTGAAACATCAGGGTTTATCTCTCTCCAGCTGGACTAACAACCCACATGAGCTTGTTCTTAAGTGTATGCATGTATGTTGTACAGGTGTGTAAGGTGGGAAGTTGACCTGTCACAGTTGTGCAGGCATATCAGAGGTCTACCCAGTGAACCAGGCCTAAATAACTAGGCCCGTGATATGTTGTAGAGAACTCAAAACAGACAAACAAGAGAATGACACACACCAGAACAAACACACCACCTCAGTGTGGCTACCCAACTTCCACCCACAAAACAACTGTGTCAGTTTACATTTAATAGGAGGAATATATCCATCATTTTCCAGTCATTCATGTCAGTTTTGAAAATAGTTTCAAATGCATTTGAAATGACATACATTTTTATAATGATTAACAACTGGATACATGTGTAATATGATATTTTCCATCAAGGTGTAGATATATTCCTGATACCATAGGTCTTGTAGACATCTCATCTGGCAGGCCAAGCAGATTCCCTCCAGTGCACAGCATCAGGTGGTTGTGGGTTTGAGATGGCCACTATGGTAACACCCTTCATAATCAAAACCCAGGCTTCATTATCAATACACCACTTGTGGTAAAATACATTTATACGAAAATACCAAAACAACTATAGTAAATTGTGTTTCTACTTCTGAACAAAATGATTACTTTCAAAGGCATGCTCACATCTTCAGGTTAGCTTCTTTTTTCTGAATTTGGTTGGACCTTTTCAGGGTTTGAGAGTTACACCCAACCACTGTTGTAGGTGGCACGATCTTGGGCTACTTCTATCTTCAAAATCTGTAGGGCAGACAGCTCTCTCTCGTACAACCAGGCAATTACAGAGTGCTGGAGCTAGTGTGTAGAAGAGTTAGGTTTGGTTTTACGCTTTGACGCTTCCCAAAATACCCACCCAAACAGGAGCAAAAGGGAATATGGCCTTACTCTGGAAGCAGTCAGAAAATGACTGATAGAAAGGGGGGCAGGTGGTAAAATAAGAGAAAGTGCAACGCATCTGTCCTGAGAACAGCACATCTCAGGTCTGCGCAGGATACAGGAAGAGGAAATGCTTTGACAGGTGGGAAAAAGCACAGAGAGAGAGAGAGAAAGAGGGGTAACGGAGCGAAAGAAAGTTTGAGGAGAGATGGGCATTCTTCGTAAAACAGCAACATTTCCCCCCCAAAAATTACAGCCATTCGTCAGGCACTTTTTCAGTTTCCCGCTCAGAAAGAGCTTGTAGGGGGCGTGGTCAACCTCTTCCCAATGTACACCCTGAAGGGGGAGAGAGGGAGAGGGCAGTTATACCCTGAGTCATTAACTAGTAGGTTGATAAGTGACAGATGAAGTGTGTCCCTGTCATGAAATGTATAATGTATGCTGTCATAAAGTGTGTGTTAAGGGTGTGGTGCAGGTGTATATCCATGTCAGCAGCAGCTGTTTTACCAGCCAGACACAGACATAAACAGGGCTGGAGCATTGCAGTTTCCCACTGTCTGCTGCTGCCACACACCCTCTGCTGGTCTATACAGAAAACTGCATGGAAGTGTTTGTGTTTGTGTATGTGAGCAGGTATGAGTCAGAGTTCATAATATATTGTTTCATAATTTTCTGTACATGCAGTTCTGTTCTAGGGGTATCTGATTTCCAGTAAACAAAACAGTCCTCTCAATTTTCCTAACCACATTCTATATTGGATCGGATTGGGGTTTTCTAATTTTATGTTAACTGTAAACAAAAGGAAATTAAAAGCTGTTCATGAGATTCCATTTGGGAATTGCTGTGTGTGTCTACATTCATCTATGAATAGAGTGTTTACTTAGCCAGTTAAAGGCTAAATAATGGAAAATGTTATTCTGCAGGCAGACCCATTGATGGGTTAAAACAAACATTCCATAATGTTTGTTTCAACCCATCAATGGGTCTGCCTGCATAAAAAAGGTGACATCACATTTATCACAGAAATGATTGCCGAGCTGAGGTTGATGGCCAAATAGTGTCCTATGTTTTCTCTTACCCCAGCCCCAGAACCAGGATGTGTGACAGTAACAGCGAGGGGATGAACACTTTGAGGAACTCTGAAGAGAAGACGCCTCCTTTCTTCATCGCCCCTGTATTTCTCATGCTGAGTGTATCTGAACGCCGGGGGTGGCGGAAATGGAACTCCCTACAGGCAAGAACACATTATAGTTACCATACAGTAACGTCAACATTATCATCATCATCATCATCCAGTTTACCATTCACTCTTCAACGAAAAACCAAAGTTGTCAATAACAGTATAATTCATCTTCTCTTCATCATGTCAAAATGTTCAGTCTAAGTAGTATAATGTAAACACACTAGGATTTACCAAGGAGACCAGATACACTAAGACTTGTACGTTTTAGGAGCAATGGGCTGTGTACATCACTCACTTAGGCGGAATGTTCTCGGGCCGACTGGACCAGTCTGCTACCCAGTTGGAGTCCTTCATGAGGATATCCATGTCCCTCTCCTTCTCCAGGGCATCCTCCTCTGACTGCACAGGAACACACGCAGAGCATTAGGACACTGATTTAAGTAAAATCAACAAGCCCATCCAACTCATCCTAGGTCGAGCCACTAAGACTATATGGCCGATCGCCCATACAGTACAGACCTTACAATAAACCCTGTGTGTGAGGCTGCCATGGTTACAGGCACATAGAGTCAAGTCTCCATTCATCAACAGACAAGAGTGTGGCTTTGCCATGTCATCCACCGACAGTGTGTGTGTGTGTGTGTGTGTGTGTGTGTGTGTGTGTGTGTGTGTGTGTGTGTGGTGTTGTGTGTGTGTGTGTAACTGCAATGGAACCTGAAGCTATGGCTACTGCCATGCCCATGGATTCAAACCCACCGGGGTTTCCTGCCGCCATCACCATAGTAACAAATGCTATGGTTGTCATTCACAATGATACAGAGAGTGAGGGAAGCAGCAGGTTATATTGCCATGGAAACAGACAAGTGACGTAGGCAGCTCAGGCAGACTGAGCAATAACTCTTACTTGGCTGTCTCTTCTGCTGCTCACGTCCACATCAAATATGATCTGTCCATCATGATCATCCTCCTGGGGACTATGAGGCCGGGGAGGACTGTAGGGAGGATCAAACAACAAAATAACAAACTGTTACAGCCAATCACTGCACRCCAAGTCTTTTCTCCCTTGGTGAATGAGAATGTACTCTTATAGGCAGTAATCAGGTTGAAGTTTTGGGGCATGTTCAAATTCCCAATATATTAATCAAGAGATTTTATCTCTAATGGCTAAATGTGCATGCAGATCTTGCCTCTATTATGATCTCACTTTGCCTCTCAGCCTGCAACCTCAAAGTGGATGGATGAGTCTGTCTATCTGTGAGCTTCTGCAGATAGTAAGCTGTTGTAGAAACACCCCTGGTAAACATTGTCAGGTGACTCATTGACAGCTGACTGAATCTGGGCGATCAGATAAGCCTGGGTTTATGGCAGGCATCCTCATGGGTCAGAAATGGAACGCACACAGTGTGAGTGAATTTGAGTTTGGTGGGGGACTTCACCCTGCGCACACACAGCTGATGAGGATGTTGTTTCCTATTGTAAATCGATTCTATTTACATCGCCATCACAGCACATTTCATACTATATGAATTCAGATATTAAATCTACATTAATTGTGGGCTAGTACGTGACCTCACCAGGGAAATCAAAAGATTTTTAACCCTCCTGCTGTGTCGAATTGGACCGATTTACAAGTTCTCTCTGAAAAATTTAGTTAATTTAATCTGATTGTCATAAGGTTCCATGACTTTGTCCACACAGGGCATCTGAACACACAAAATACATTTTGATGACTTTCATAACATTTTGACTGTTTTATTTAACTTTTGTACACCTGTGGTGTTCCCCGTCAAAAATGACCGGTCATTAGAAATGAATGGGTGAGACTACAATTAGTGTATAAAATTGAGTTCAGGCACATGCCCATTCATCAGATGGACACACTTCATCTCCCAGACCCCCACATGCATGTGTGTTTGAGCACACATACACACACACACCTCACTTCCCTTCTTGGCTTCCATGGCAACCCCCACGGGAACCTTTCCCCAATATAATCTTTCCCCCACAGGAACCACATCTGTTGGCATTCTCACAAACAATCGCAACATTGTTTCAACAATATATAGAACTTTTCTTGCAGCTCTGGAATATAAAGCTTTTTTGAGGCCTTGCTCACAATTCATTCTGTGGCAGCACAATGACCAAACGATATACTGTATGTGAGGCTCTTGATCATATCTTTGATCATGACACTGGAGAGGAGGAGAGATTCCTTGTTAAACTTTGACACAAAGTAGTCTGTGATAAATAGCACAATATGTTTCATTTTAGTATTTGTTATTGTCAAAATAATCCATACATGATGCTTTTTTTACTCAAAAACGAGTTGTATGAGCTCAGGACAATGAGGCCTACAGGCCATAAATAGCAAATAGAAGTTCAAAACTTGTAATGTTCACAAGAACTTAAGTTGATAAAAAGATCTAACACAACATTAGGTGATAATATATGTATTATTATGGATTTATTCATTTTGGACCGGGAACACAGAATGAATTAACATGAAAGGAACACAACAGGGGGGTTAATTATCTTTCCCTAGTTTTCCAAGGCCAAGATTCGAACTGTACTCTGCCCCCTACCTGTCACAGGAAGAGTTGCTGTGGCTGGACTCATGCTGAGCATCCAGTAGAATCCTCTCCATGTCTCCATTATGGATGGAGGATGAGGAGGGCACGTGCTCCAGTCCCCCCACCATGGCCTCCACCTCCTCCTCCACCTGAGGCAGGGGGAGCAGCCACAGGGCCTGGCCTACGGCAGAGGCAGACTGGGACAACCCCGCTGCAGTCGTGGCCGCAGCTCTGTTCATCTCCAACTCCACCCAGGACCCTGAGGACAAGCACACATGGGACACATGACGTTGGTTACATTCCAAAGTAAGGGGAGAATAAGCAAATGTATCCCTATTGAGCTCTAGAGAGAAACTTTGGTATGTTTTTGTATCTCATTGTTGATGTTATTACTATGGTTTCTGTTAGAGCAGACCTTGGGACATTGTGCCTGTATGCTGGACTAAAAATTATAAGAAAAACATTGTTTTTTTTCCTGATTAAAAAAAAAACTTTCAAAAGACATGAATGTAGACAAGGGAAGATGAAGGGGATAAAGATCAAACAACATTTTATTTGTCACGTTTTGTAAACAACAGGTGAAAATGCTGACTTACTAACAGTGAAATGCTTACTGGCCCTTCCCAACAACGTAGAGATAAAAAAATAAATAAAAAAAACTATGACTCGAAGAATAAATACACAATGAGTAACTATAACTTGACTATATACAGGGGGTACCAGTACCGAGTCGATGTGCAGGGGTACGAGGCAATTGAGGTGGATATGWACATAAAGGTAGGGGTAAAGTGACTAGGCAACAGGATAGATAATAAACAGTAGCAGCAGCGTATGTGATGAGTCAAAAGAGTTAGCGCAAAAAGGATCAATGCAGTCTGGGCAGCTATATACAGTACGCTCTACCCTCTGTAGCACCTTGCGGTCGGATGCCAAGCAGTTGCCATACCAAGCGGTGAGGCTTCCAGTCAAGATGCTTTCAATTGTGCAGCTGTAAAACTTTGAAGATCTGATGGCCCATGCCAAATCTTTTCACTCTCCTGAAGGGGAAGAGGTGTTGTCGTAACTTCTTTACTATTGTGTTGGTGTGTTTGGACCATGATAATTCCTTAGGGATGTGGACACAGAGGAACTTGAAGCTCTCGACCTGCTCCACTACAGTCCTGTTGATGTGGATGGGGGTGTGCTCGGCACTCCGTTTCCTGTAGTCCACGATCAGCTCCTTTGTCTTGCTGACATTCAGGTAGAGGTTTTTGTCCTGGCACCACACCACCTCACTGACCTCCTCCCTATAGGCTGCCTCATTGTCATCGGTGATCAGCAAACCACCGTCGTGTTGTCAGCAAACTTAATGATGGTGTCGGGGTCGTGCGCGGCCACTCAGTTGTGGGTAAACAGGGAGTACAGGAGGAAACTACACACGCACCCGAGTTGAGGGTCAGTGTGGGGAGTGTGTTGTTGCCTACTCTCACCACCTGGGGGCGGCTGTCAGGAAGTCCAGGATCCAGTTGCCAAGAGAGGTTTTTAGTCCCAAGGTCCTGAGCTTAGTGATGAGCTTGGAGGGCACTGTGTTGAACGCTGAGCTAGACAGACAGAAGGTCTGGCAGAAACACACAACCACAAGTATGGAAGTTTAACTCTCCCTAAGCCGGTCTTGTATCTATTTACTGCATGGTGAAAGGGCAGTAAATACCTCTATGTGATGTCAGTTTTTACAGTCCCTGCTGTGATATACAAGCCAGCTGATCATGCTCCTACATGAGCACAGGCAGGGACTGGCTACAGGGGAGAGTGCCAATAACAGCTAGGATACAAACTATTCGGAGTCACACTGACACAAGTTTTGATTTGGCAATTTGAAATACATAAAGAAGCCACATCAGGCAACCAATACATGTACCAAAATTGCCGAAGATTATACACACAAAAAGTCAGACTTGTTTTCATTGTGGTCCTCTATTGCAGAGGTTCCCAAACTTTTGCACCCGGGCCCCCCTTCCAGCATTGGGGAACATCCCGCGCCCCCCCGAGCGTGCGCGCGCCACATCTATTTCTATGGGCACAGACACTGTTCATGACACAAACTGTTTTGCAGGTTTAAAGCTTATTTCCTGCAATTCTACACATTTTGTCATGGGGTGCAGAGAAAATGTTGCAGTTTTAAAGATTATTTTCTTGCAATTCTATACATTTTGACATGTCTAATGTGTATTCATGTAATATTTGGATAACAAAAATCTATGGGCAAAAAAACATAGCTGAAAAACGTTAGCTGACATGGGCTAGTTGATTTGGACATTTCTGACAAGTTATAAATAGCTCTCTAAGGTATGCATCTGACTAACATGACAAAAGGAACTGATGATGCACTACCCAATTTCAAAATTGCACCTTGTGCATCTACTATTACAACTTTCAAGAGTAAGTTGAAAGCCGGACTGAGAGAATTCCAAGAGTGTACAAAGCTGTCAAAGGCAAAGGGTGGCTAATTTGATTTGTTTAAGACTTTGATTACTACATGATACTATATGTGTTATTTCGTTGTTTTGATGTCTTCCCTTGTATTCTACAATGTAGATAATAGTACAAATAAAGAAAAACTCTGGAATGAGTAGGTGTGTCCAAACTTTGGCGGGAAACCACTGCTATATTGGTAGGCAAGTGGCTGCAGGGCAAGAGACATCCACATACTGCCACTGGAGAGACATCCAGTATCTCAATTGAATTCAAATGGCTTTATTGGCATGGGAAACATATGTTTACATTGCCAATGCAAGTGAAATAGATAACAAACAAAAGTGAAATAAACAATAAAAAATGAACAGTAAATATTACACAGAAAAGTTTCAAAGGAAGAGACATTTCAAATCTCTCTCTCATTTTCCATCACACATCCTGCCAGAAACGAGGAAGCTAGAGCTCACAAGCAGAGCACATGATCTCATAGCCGAGAGAGTAAACAATCTGGTCATGTGACAGTTAGCCTAACCGATTTAGCCTCTCAGTCAGTATCACTGGGTTGTCACTAGTTACCACAGCCACAAAGTCATAAACCCTACCTATTTCTACAATTTCTCTTCTTAAAATGTTATTATAAACCTAACCTTAACCACACTGCTAACCGTACACCTAATCCTAACCTTAAAACAAAAAAATGATCTAGACATTTTTTTTTACTTTGTGGCTATGGTAACTAGCGCAAACTGTTTTTGCTGGAAAGGCATTGGATGATAGCAGTCCCCACCCCCCTGCCCCAAGCCCGACTCAGCACCCAGGTTCATCCCGAGGATGACACAGTGGCATGAGCCGAGCCACTATCTACAGCTATTGTCTATGCTCTATCACCTAAACAAGGTTTCCATGGTGCCGGTAGTGAGCCGAATGTTCTGGCTGCTCCTCTCTCTGTCGTGTAGCCATTATCAGCTGTTGTAGGAGGTCACAGAGAAGCCCAGGAAGCCTAGTGTTATGACCTGACCACCATCCACAACCCCTTGACAAGCTGGCTTGAACCCCACAGGAACAAAGCCCACCAAAACCCCATGAAGCTCCTGGACACCTGGCTTACTTGATGTGGGGGATCCATGAAACAGCATAAAAACTTGGTAGACACCCTGAAAAGATTCAAACAAACGGGGTAGAGAAACATAGATCCTGGTTCGTTCTTACCATAAAATATATAGCCTAACCAATGGCTCCAAAGACTCACAAAAGAAGAGTAAAGTCAACTGAATTTCTAGTGTGTGGATGGGAGTGAGATGGGCAATTCCACGCTAACAGAGTGATGCTGAGACTGATTTTTCACCTTAAAATGTGTCAAACAAAAACCAATGATTGCAAAGTTAAACAAACCATACAACTCTATGCACAATGACTACTTTTAACAAACTACTCTTTAAAAAAACACATTTACTTGAAGAACAGTGCAGATGCAGAGTTTGGTACCAAAGTTTTTTATCTGACAATGACACTTCAGTGGACAGGAAGCTTTACTCAATTCTGAGAATTACACAGCAAAAATGAGTGTCCACTTATTTATAGGCAGAGTGAGTAAGCTGTCTCTAGCAATAATAAACCTGTTCCCCCCTGACCCTCACAGCAGCTAGCACGTAACTGACACGAGTTGTACTCTCAAACTTCAGAACGAAAAGCTTCTGATCCCCAGCCTCACCACCCCCACTTTTGTACTCCACCCCTCCTTGCCCTGGTGTGTCCTAAAAAACATTCTCCACTTTCCACATATCCAGAACGTCTGTCCCCGCTCCACTGTGTCCATAAATAAATCAGCGCGCCAAGTCAACGAGCCCCCCTGGTTCAGGGCTTGGTAATGCTCCACCACATCCAAACCCAGCCCCATAAAGGCAGGTTAACACAGAGCTGACTGTGTAATTACTCCAGAGGCATGGTATGTGTGACACTCTGATAAACATGTCCCTCAGTCCATTCCAGTCTGATCACATAGTCCATCAATATGTGCTAACAGGACATATCCATATAGACACACTCATAATGACAAACACAATTGAGTAGAAGACTCTGACAAAGGAAGATCACAATGCAATGTTAAGATTAAATTGTGTTAAATGTATGTTTGGGGTTGATATAGTGAATACACCTGTAATAAAGCATATGATATATGACATAGATCATTATAGACTGATCATATTGTATTATTATTTTCCATTAGGTATCAGGCTGTATACAAATTGACCAGACTCTAGAGTGCAGCAATCCCACATTGACAGGTGTGTTGAGGTAGGTGTAGCAGACACTCTTTGCTAGTCTACATATAAATTCACACTCGCAGATTATCCTGGCCATGGCTAGAAGGGATGCAGCTAATGTCAAATTGACGTCAAAAGTCGCATGTTCCGAGTCGCGTCGGGGAGATTTGTTCGCATTTAAACTAACCCTAATCCCTTTCCTAATTAACCTAATTATCCTAACCTGCTACAAAAAGTCACTTCTGTCTGACATTAGCTGGATCCCATCTAGTCAAAACCAGATTAAATAGCCCAGTAGGCTATGTGTATTGTTTACATCGACGACAAGTAACGTTAGCTATTACACTATTACACAATGCAAAATTAGCTGATTGTGCATAAAAATGAAGTAATATTTCAAAGTAGATTTCGTTAGGTTTTCGGAATGTTTTTTCCTCAGCCCTTGGGTATGTGAACTATTACAACATTTTTAAATTCCGAACATTTGGCCAAACCCAATTTTGGATTTTTCAGACCTCTTTCTTCTTCTTCTTCTTCTTCCATCGCGTCTTGTTGCATAGAGATTTATAGAAGCCTCTAATGGCCAAAATGATATTTTAGCATTGGCAGCGCCATTGAGGGCATCCGCCATTTGAAAGTAGTCATAGTAGTCCACCACTGGGTGGAGGTTCCTGTGGGTTGTAGCCTCAATGGCGCTGCCCATGCTGTCATAGAAACTATAACGGCATAGATAAAGAGTCCTCCATTTATCTCTATGTCTTATTGCCATCAAAATTGCCGCGCCTATTCAGCACCACGTGCATCAACGATTGGTTTACTGCTGGTCAATCAAACAGTTTACACCGCCTCTTAAAATCCCATTGGTCCATCTATACAGAAATATCACACCGTTCACGATGTTAGCCCTCCAACAACCCTTTTCCATGTCTACATAGAAAATCAACCCAAAGCTCAGTAGATTGTTCATCTCTCAAAACCAGATAGTAAAGTATCAAAATACAGTTTTAAATTACCTGACAAGTTTTCTAATAAACAATTAGAATGACAATGAAATATAACCAAGCATTTCGAAGACACCTACCATTTAGTCCGTTATTCTCTGATACAGCAGCAGCTTCGGACATCTTGCCTGTGTGCAGGGTGGCTTGCATAAGACTGTCAATGGAACACGTGCACTCCCTCCACACATTCGGACGTGCGCGCATTCGCGTACCAAAACTGACCCGGGTCCCCTTTAATTTATTGCAGAGTAGCCACACAGTCACAGTATTTGTGTTTCGTTAGCTGATCTGGAACCAGTAGGTGGAACAGCAATATTCCTAGAACTCTGATGACGTCAGATAAGCCAGTTGTTGATAACGAAGGCAGTCGAGCAGGGCAGACAAACATTATGTAACTGCTGGAAATGGTTCACCACCGTGTGAGAAAATATCAAATGGGCGTTCACTACTTTCACAATTACTGGCATCTGTATATTTCCAAGAACTGAAATATCTTTTTAATTGGAGAATGTGCACATATGCATGTACCCAAGGTGCACATATACAAGTCCCTGTATAAGAATGTAATGTACCTGGGGAATAGTCAGTACTCCTATTTCCATGTGGGGGGTTATCCTCAGACTATGGCAGGAATACAGTCTATTCTGAAGCAGAATGTAATGACCAGGGCATGACACATTAGTAAAAAAAAAAAGGTATTTACTTTATTCCTGTCATTGTAGATTTACAACAGTTGGAGTTGGATTGTATTTGTAATTATTGTCAAACATCATCATGATTTCAACCTTCAAATTTCACTGGTGTAGACACAGGCTTGATGAGCAAGATCATGGTAATGGTCACTCAGATTCAGGATTTTCCTTGAACCTAGCCACTAGTATGGTGGCAGTTCTTCATGAAATGCCGGCTTAAAACGCTACACACATCTATAGCGTTTCAATATGTCATTTGCGTTATACTAATGGAGTACAATGATACAGATCAAGTATGATACCTATAGCACTTCTTTGACAACAGAAAACCGTCAACAGGAAAAAAAGAACGACAAGACACAGCAAGAACTCTGGTTCCCAGACTCAGTCAATTCTCTCCCAAGCCTTAGCCTGCTGGTCCACTCACAGCAATAGCAAGGAGTCCTCACTGGGCCAGACAGACTGGTTGTGCATCTAGTAGTGTGTGCAGAAAGGACCAGTCACACTACATACAACATGCTCTCAGTACATGTTTTAAAGTGTTCCTCTGAGGTGCAGCAGTCCACCAACAGCAGCAACAGCTTTGAGAGAGCTAGGCTCTTTAATAAGTGTGAGTTTGTTTCCGATTGGGTTTGTGTATGCATTAATTGTTTGTGCGTGCACATGTGAAGAAATATGTGATATGATGAAGGCCGAAACGTTCATCTTTTAACCTTGCTTAAATAAAACAAATAATTTAACGGTGAGCAAGCATTGCGCCTTTTCCTTTCCAACTATGAAAAATAATAAAATTAAAATTAAAAACTCCAGTTCTTGCAATTGAATTAAAAACAAAAAATGAACAGCTTGGCAGTTGACTAATAAAAAAACATGACTATGGCACCAGACAATGAAAGGAGTTGAACAGGTGTAGGGATGGTTCTAGGTGTGTTTTGATTTTTCTAACCATCAGCAAAAAAAGTGTGCTTGTCAGACATACATATAAAATGGTGCTCTTTACCCATGTTGCCCTGAGGCTGGGCTGGGTGGGGCGATACTTGGCGGGCGGCACACAGATTGGCACAACATCACCGAAACAATAAGTTGAGCGACGTGTCACTGTGCCACAGAGGCTGATGGTGGGCAAGAATGAGGTTTCAGTTTTCCACACCTGGAACCATGGCATAGTCTGTTTTGTCCAATGACAGGTTTTTTGTTGTTGACTGTGACGTTGTTGTCACTCAATCACTGTCCTGGACTAAAATTAGAGGCTGAAGGTAGTGGATGTCATGTCTGCCTTCACGTGCACATCTAGTTCACTTTGTCCTGAAATATGTATAGGTTGTTGGTGGTTGCCACGGCAATGATGTTGTCCTGGGGGTGCCAGGCAGTGTGGAGGATTTTCTTGTTGAAGTCCAGGCTGTCTACGCTGATCTCGTCCTTCTTCCGCTTCCCGCCGGCACACACCTTGCGGGGCTTCAGGACCTGCCGTGGCTTACTGCTCTCCCGGGACGCTTCCAGGGTCACGTCCCACCGCTGGCCCCGGTCAAACATCCGGAAGAAGTTGTTGTACGAGCCTGTCATCACCACACTGTAGAGGGAAATGAGGGAGAGGATTAAAACAAGAAATTAAGAACCTAGGGCTTGTTATTGTCATTTATGAATACAATGTGAACTTGGCAATGCTAACCTGTCATTTCCATTCCAGCAGCACTCAAACTTGTCAAAGATGCAGTCGTTCTCATAGAGCGAGCACAGCTTACTCCTGAGGTACTCGTGAACCTGCCGTGGAGGGAGACAGACAGGTCAAAGGTCTTCAACATAGAGTCACATACTCTAACCTCAGCTCAGAGTTCACCACAGGGGTCAACTCTGGGTATTTAGGAGGGTCATTTTGATTCGAATGTGCAGGTCCAGATGATTGAAATGGCTAACAACACCATTAAATAAGTTCAAAGTAAAACTCATTGTTTGGGTTCTAATTCTTTCAAGGTGCGATAGTGCAGCAGTCCAGCAAGAACATAATCTTAGAGAACCCTCTAGTGGACATTGTCTGAAACAGCATAAAGAAAATGAGGTGGGTCAGTCCTTGATAAAAACCTACTCTTATAAAAATAAAAAAAATAAAAAATTCTACCATATATAATAATATGTCGGGTGTCAACCCACTCTGCCCAGAGTGGGTGAAAACATGCTTTGGTGATTAAATTAGACTTCCTTAGGGTTATAAAATGCATATTTACCCAGACAAATATGATTATTCATGTTCTGAATTGTTCAGTGGGGTCTCGCTCTAACATTTCATTAACAGTGTGTCCATAGTTGGATTTTGTAACCTAATAAATCCGATAAAAAGCACAGAGCTCTGCTGACAGAGCGGTGCAGATTTCTCGAAGCAACTTGAGGATTTGACATGTTTCAGTGCTCCGTTGACATTTCACAGAGATACGCTTGTTTTTGTGAGAAATCTTCACATTAATATGAAAAGTGTATACTAACATATGAAAATACTACATATCACGTCTCAAAATCAATATCCATATTACCTCGATATTGTTTTATGTCATGCGGATTCGAGAACAAAGATGAGTTCAATGGGAGCCTGTCTGGTAGCTTAATTCTCGCACAGCATCCAGCCTAGCTGACGCAGTGCAATTTTCCTAATTTTTGACTGGGTTATTATAGAGGGGTGAGGTTTGGACCATTGGTTTTCTTAGAGAATTATCTACATAATTAACATATTTTACCCACTGGTCCCCAAAAATATTTTTGATTGACACCCTATAATATGCCATTTAGCAGACAGATTTATTCAAAGTGACTTACAGTCATGCATGCACACAAACTACCAAGTCTGTTGACTTTCCCCAACCTCAAACCCCCACACACACTCCCTCTGCCAGTCCCACCTGGTACGCCCCCCCCCCTCTCTCTGCCAGTCCCACCTGGTATGCCCCACACTCCCTCTACCAGTCTCACCTGGAAAGTCTCCACAGGCCTGGTCTCCATGTTCAGGTCCCAGATCTTGACAGACAGGTAGTCCCTGGTCATCATGTAGCGTCCGTTGTGGCTGAACTTGACATCCGAGATGGATGAAATGATCTCAGAGAAGAAGGAGCGGTTACTGGGGTCCTCTGGCTCCTCGAACACTGGATGGGGAGATGAGGTAACGTTCATTTATAAACTGCTATTAGCAATAAGTGCATGTTGCTGTGCTAGCTAGGCTTTTCCAAGATATTCCCACACCTGTCCTCAGCAGCGATGTGAATTCATTCAAGCCATTGGTCAAATGTGGTCAAATGTGTAAGCCCCTAATATAGAGGTTGATGCTGAAGCCTCTAAGTGACTGGTGATCATAGGTACTCACGTTTGGAGTGCTTGTCACATAGCGCTGATGCCCTCATGTCACAGAGGCGGATGGAGCCCTTACTGCTGCTGTAGACAAAGGTGTTGCACTGGTTAGGATGGAACTCAGCTGCTGTGATCACCTCGGTCAGCTCCTCCATGTTGACTGGCTTTATATCCACAATGTCTTGGAGGGGCTAGAGTCAAGGGGGACTATCAACTACTGAGAAGGTATTCGGGATAAACTGGTGGCACACACACACACACAATAATTAACAGCTGGTTGAGGATACTGAAGCTGCGGTCAGTGATCTCCTGGTGCCAGAGGTTGATGCGCAGGTCGTCTGCGGATAGATATGTCTCATGGTCACTGTTAATTGAGATGGAGTTGATGTGGTAGGTGTGGGCGTTGGCAAACACCCTTCGAGGGCTCGCCTCCACCATAAGGTCCATAGGTCTAAACACGGGCACCTGCAAGGGCACAGAGGGAAGAGTTAGCGGGTGAGGGTCTATGAGTATGGGCAACGCCCACACAGTGACAACAAGTGTCTCTCTATACTATAGCCCCTGGAATGTAATCAGCTAGCTAAGCAGATACCCGAAGTGCAGTGACAGTGTTGGGGTCGATGCAGCGTCCATCCTCCTCTTTCAGGTTGTAGCCCTCCAGTCTCTTGTCTCGTTCACTGATCTTCCACAACTTTATAGTTTTGTCTGCCAATCAGAACAGACAAGTAGATAAATATATTTATCAGCCAAACAAAGTGCGGTGATGTGATGTCATCCATGTACAAAGGTTCACCAGAGTGAACTGGCTGGTTGTAGGTGAAGGTAACTGACTAACCGTTAGTGGACAACAGGAACTGAGCTGCGTTCTTCTGGGGCAGCCAGCGGATTTTATTGATCTTCTCCTCAATCTCCAAACTTTTCAAGTAGTCAAACTCGGGCTCATGGCTCTGGAAAGTGCTGTAAACATTGTACTCACTGCGGCACTGTGGCTGACTCTTATTCTGTTAGGAGGAAAAGAGGATATGGAGTAAGGGATGGAGAAAGGCAAAGGAAAGGCTGTAAAATGTTAGCTTTTGTTTTCCTCATCACCTCCTTTTCATTCAAACGCAACTAGAATTAATAATGCAGATTTTGAATTCAAACTAAACTTCCAGACAGGCAGCCATACCTCTATTTCCTGCTGAAAGATGACGACCCTGCCGCCCTTGTCTCCTGTGGCTAGCAGCTCTCCTGAGTGGTTGAACTCCACAGTAGATATGATGTCGGCTGAACAACGTCAGGAAAACAAGAAATTAGGCCACTATCATTTTCTATCCAACACTTAAGGAATTTCAGGTGATTGTATCCATGCAAGGGCAGGTAGCATGTCAGCATTACAGGCATTGGATTAGTTCGGGAGTCTGTCTGATGTCTAGGAGCTGGAGTCTTAGGCCTGGATGAGTTGAGGCAGGCCATAGTATTCTACTGAGGATGTGAACGCATCCAAAGCAGACACACAATGATCGGTAACCTAGTTTCTACAGGCCGCAGCACACATTACACCAACAGCAGTATGGAGGCTTTTTAGACAGAGGCTGACACACACACGCTTTGTTGCCTATTGGAGCAGAAAGACAATGCCGAGAAAGGTTGCAGCAGGAGGCCATTGTCTGGGCTGAACACCCTGGGGCCGAGGGTGGGGGTATGTGGGTGAGTGTTTGTATCGCGTGTAAGGATGGGGGAGGCTGAATGCCACGTTGTCAATACCCTGACTGACACCCCACCCCCCCATTTACCACACATACATATGCCTAATGCCAGTCTACAGAGTAACACACACACTAAATCCTTACGAGATTGACATACGACCAGGAGCAGTGCACACAGTGAATCAGTTCACCTTCTGTGCAGGTTTAGACTGATCTAGGATCCAGACCTACCACTTCAGCCCAGAGGCGGACCACGACACCCACACTGCTCAAATCACAGGCAAATGCACCTTTATTAGCCCAATAATGTTGTTGGCAGAATACTTGCTCAGTAGGAATAGTAGACTATAGACTTACGGACACTTGGTAATCTGCTGCTCTTCAGCAGCAAACCAGAAATATGTTTCATTGTACAATCAGGGCTCTCCCTAGGATTGGGTGGTGGTGATGTAGCCCTGAGGTTGGGTACGGGGGAAGTCGAGCATTTAGCATTTTTCAAAAACCTGTAACTGCGATTTTCTGAAACCTAGAGTCTTACATTATAGCAAACACTGTAGCCAACACAGTAGTAGAGTGTTTGATCCTAACTTAAATTAAGGTGGTCTCAATGACACATTTTTCTAGATTAAACTTAGGGGGTATTCGAATTAAAAGTAGGGCTGTGACATACCAGTACTGCAATATTTTTTTCCATTGCAAAAATGAACACAAGAGGTCAGATCAAGAACTGATTAATTAACATATAGGCCTACTAATCTAACAGCCTGACATTACTTTCTCTGAAGAGCGATATTAGTGGAACAGCTCTCTGCCGTGTCTGTTTTCTACCACGTAGCAACACACACTGAACTACCACAACAACACGCACTTCCTTGCTAGTCAATGCGCTTCCTCCTACTATGGTTGCGGGGATCAAAGCATGTGCCGGCAAGAAACTGTTCGCCTAGTTTACTAAATGCTGTAGCTAACTACCTTCGTCATAAAGACGCCTTACCTAAGGAGATAAGCACATAACTACAAAATAGTGGATGATAAACTTCTTAATAGGGGGCGCTGTTTTCACTTTGGGAAGAAATCGTGCCCAATTTAAAACGGCCTCGTACTCTATTCTAGATCATACAATATGCATATTATTATTACTATTGGATAGAAAACACTCAAGTTTCTAAAACTGTTTGAATTATATCTGTGAGTAAAACAGAACTCATTTGGCAGCAAACTTCCAGACAGGAAGTGAAAAATCTGAAAACGAGGCTCTGTTTCAGGGCCTGCCTATTGAATTGCCTTATATTTATGGATATGCATGCACTGCATACGCCTTCCACTAGATGTCAACAGGCAGTGGAAGGTGGAATGGGGTGCCTAGCTTGATCTGAGGTCGAACAAGAGCTTTTGGAATGACGTGTCCAGAATTTCATTTCTCTACCTAGGCCCGGGAAGCACCTCCATATTGTCTTATGATAAGCGTTCGGTATACACGGCTAATATCTCCGGCTATGATTTTATTTGATACATGTGATAATAACATCGTAAAGAATGTTTTTTCAACCGAGTTTTATCAGATTATTTAACGTTTATTGGGACTGAGTTTTCCGTTCTCTGCGTCGGGAGAAATTGGGAACGTCATCAACATTGGCTAGCATTGTGGCACGAATTCGACAGGAGAAAAGGACATTCTAAAACCAAACAACGATTTATTCTTGACCAAGGACTCCTTGTACAAGATTCTGATGGAAGCTCAGCAAAAGTAAGAACATTTTTTTTATTAAAGTTTATGATGAGTTCTTTGGTCAGATTAGGTGAGTGTCCAAAATAGCTCTGGACATTCTGGTGAATCGATGCTACATATTCACAATGTATAACCACTGTTTGCAGCTCTAAATATGCACATTTTCGAACAAAACATAAGTGTATTGTATAACCTGATGTTATAAGACTGTCATCTGATGAAGTTGGTCAAAGTTAGTGATTAATTTTATATCTTTTGCTGGTTTTTGCGATCGCTACCTTTTGCTGCTAATAAATGCATTTGTGTGTTTGGCTATTGTGGTAAGCTAATATAATGCTATATTGTGTTTTCGCTGTAAAACACTAAAAAAATCGGAAATATTGGCTGGATTCACAAGATGTTTATCTTTCATTTGCTGTACACCATGTATTTTTCATAAATGTTTTATGATGAGTATTTAGGTATTTCACGTTGCTCTCTGTAATTATTCTGGCTGCTTTGGTGATATTTTTGATGGTAGCTGCAATGTAAAACTATGATTTATCCTCAAATATGCACATTTCGAACAAAACATAAATTTATTGTATAACATGTTATAAGACTGTCATCTGATGATAGTTTGTTCTTGGTTAGTGACTAATTATATCTCTATTTGGTCGGTTTTGTGATAGCTACCTATGCGGTAGAAAAATTGTGAAAATATGCGGTTGAGTCTTTTGCTATTGTGGTTAGCTAATAGAAATACATAGTGTTTTCGCTGTAAAACATTTTAAAAATCGGAAATGATGGCTGGATTCACAAGATGTTTATCTTTCATTTGCTGTATTGGACTTGTGATTTCATGAAAATTATATTATATGATATCCCTGTCGCGTTAGGCTAGGCTATGCTAGTCAGCTCTTTTGATGAGGAGGATCCCGGATCCGGGAGAGAGAAGCGGTAGAGGTTAACACATACAATGTTGGAAAATGTTTATTGCTACCATTTTCCTCACACATCATTGGTGTCAACGGGGACGAAGTGGAGGGCTGCCATCCAGCATGAGGGAGGAAAATAATACTATGACTCTGGGGGTGGGCCCAAGGAAGGCCAGAGCAGAGATTTAAGAGTTTTTTTCGTCCTCGCCCAAGTCCTCTGATTGGCTCAGTTCCAACTTCAGACTGTCGTCAAAAAACAAAAATGTGCCAAGTCGAAGCCTATTATTTGCGTATTTTATGGTATTTTTCGTACCAGGGTACTAGGACCTCAAATTACAGCCATGGTACGCAAAACGCGTGCAGGTTGGCGACTTGCTGGAGAGGATAGAATTGCTTGGCAACTCGGCGTACAGTGTACCTTTGCTGGATGTTCAGACAGACTGTCAGCATGAGAGGCCACAGGACAAAAGCCAACAAGAGAAAGCAAGCAAGCCACTGTCAGAAATCAACTTCGCAGCCACTCTTGCACATAGTGTTGGACTGTTTGCAAGGATAGCAGTGTAATATTTAGGGAGATTAGGAGACATGGGTGACCGCAAAGGAATGCAAGATAAGTGGATGAGCGTGTCTCATTGACTAGGATTTATCCAGCACAATAGTTTACAATAAATTACTATGATTAACAACTACTAGGACTCCATGATGATTCTGCAACAAGTACTGCCATTGTACAGTACTACTGTTGCTATGACCAATGTGAGTATGGGCTCTTACCTTCGGCCACGTCATCATCGATGGCACCCTTCACCTGTGAGAAGCACCACTGCACGTCATTGCTCCCACCTCCAGTTCCTGAAATGGCAGAATGACAGTTACGGATCAAGATATCGCATGACGGTTTACGTTACAAATCTGACAGGAAGAGGAGTTTAGAAGAGAGGGGGGAGCCTGTATCCTGACCATTGCAGTGAGAAAATGTGTAGACATTCTCAGAAGGTCATTCTGTGTCTGTCTTGGTCTGATCTCATGCAATAAGCCAATTTGTCTTTAATAACATTATACTTCATGGACAGACAATACAGTAAAATTTAACAGCAATGGCCTAGGACTGTACTTCCACAGCCTATTGACAATACACTAGGAGATACAACTCGCAGGTACTGAGGCACAGCTCAAGATCAACAGCTGTTAATGTCAAAAGGCAGGGGGAATACTACAGTACGATATTTCTATAATACAGTGCATTTGGAAAGTATTCAGACCCCTTGACCTTTTCCCAAATGTTACGTTAGCCTAAATCTTTTCCCCCCTCACTCTACACACAATACCCCATAATGACAAAGCAAAAACAGGTTTTTAGAAATGTTTGCAAATGTATAAAAATAAACAGTAATACCTTATTTACATAAGTATTCAGTCCCTTTGCTATGAGACTCGAAATTGAGCTCAGGTGCATCCTGTTTCCATTGATCATCCTTGAGATGTTTCTACAACTTGATTGAAGTCCACCTGTGGTAAATTCAATTGATTGGACAGGATTTGGAAAGGCACACATCTGTCTAAGTTCCCACAGTTGACAGTGCGTGTCAGAGCAAAAACCAAGCCATGAGGTCGAAGGAATTGTCCGTAGAGCTCCGAGACAGGATTGTGTCGAGGCACATATCTGGAGAAGGGTACCAAAAAAACCTCTGCAGCATAGAAGGTCCCCAAGAACACAGTGGCCTCCATTATTCTTAAATGGAAGAAGTTTGGAACCACCAAGACTTCCTAGAGCTGGCCGCTCGGCCAAACTGAGCAATCGGGGGAGAAGTGGCCAGACGGAAGCCACTCCTCAGTAAAAGACACATAACAGCCCGCTTGGGAGTTTGCCAATAGGCACCTAAAAAAACTCAGACCATGAGAATCAAGATTCTCTGGTCTGATGAAATCAAGATTGAACTCTTTGGCCTGAATGCCAAGGTTCACATCGAGAGGAAACCTGGCACCGTCCCTTCAGTGAAGCATGGTGGTGGCAGAATCATGCTGTGGGGATGTTTTTCAGCAGCAGGGACTGGGAGACTAGTAAGGATCGAGGGAAAGATGAACGGCGCAAAGTACAGAGAGATCCTTGATGAAAACCTGCTCCAGAGTGCTCAGGACCTTAGACTGGGGCGAAGGTTCACCTTCCAACAGGACAACAACCCTAAGCACACAGCCAAGACAATGAAGGAGTGACTTTGGGACAAGTCTCTGAATGTCCTTGAGTGGCCCAGTCAGAGCCAGGACTTGAACCCGATTTAACATCTCCGGAGACCTGAAAATAGCTGTGCAGCGACCCACCCCATCCAACCTGACAGAGCTTGAGGATCTGCAGAGAAGAATGGGAGTAACCCAAATACAGTGCCAAGCTTGTCACGTCATACCCAAGAAGACTCGAGGTTGTAATTGCTGCCAAAGGTGTTTCAACAAAGTACTGAGTAAAGGGTCTGAATACTTAGGTAAATGTGATATTGCAGTTAGTATTTATTTGTAATATTTCTTTCTTTCTTTGAAAAACCTATTTTTGTCATTATGGGGTATTGTGTGTAGATTGATGAGTATTTTTTTTTTTTTTCTTAATCCATTTTAGAATAATGCTGTAATGTCACAAAATGTGGAAAAAGTCAAGGGTCTGAATATTTTCCAAATGCACTGTAGATCAGAAATATAACTTTCCCCAAAGAGATTTGTGCACAGCCAGCCTCAAATGTGTCAATATCAAAATCTCTCTCTCTTGCTGGGTTAATACAGGTACAGTATAACTAGTCCTGACAGGTACTTGATTGAAAACTGGCATTGCACAATGAAACAGGTTGAGTTGTACATTTCCACATGTAATCATTTATTTCATTGCACAATGGAACTGGTTAGATTTGTCCATACAAATATAAGTTTGGGGTGTAGATTGGTTGGGTGTGTGATAACTGCAGGAGGAGCGGTTATGACAATGAGGTTCTCAATGCAGAGGGTGAAGCCTAATGTCCTATCGATAAAAGGCAATGGGACTGGTTTATTCTGGTGAACTACAGAACCCTCAAACATATAGCATGTTACTAGGCTGACTACAAGTGATCACAATTGTAATTGTGGTTAGTATGCTAAATTAGGTTGTCATCTGCCTCTGCAGGAAATCGTGATACAAGCACCATAGAGCCATTTGTCAACAAGTAATAACTCATTCCATCTAGGGCTGGGCAATATGGCCTAGAAATCATATCTAGATTATTCCAAATTTATGGGCAATAAAAAAAAAAAGCTTTGTTGTACAATTAAAAGGTCAAATACACTGCATTTCAAACAGTCAGCAATAATCTAATGATTTCAGAGCATGTGAAATTAGGGTAAATATAAACTTTTTTTTGCAATAATCACTCATCTGGCATTCATGTCTGTCCATGAAACTGCCCTTTTTGTTACAAATTTAACCAGAACCATGCATTTTCACTAATAATTACTAACCTCTTGTAGCACGCTTTATAGAAAATCAACACAGGTTTCAAACAACTTCAAGCACAATCCCACGTGCTAGTGAATAGCCAGATAATCTTTATTTCAAGTTGCCAACTACTTGCTATTTTAAAAAAGGCATAACAGTTTAATTGTTATGAACACACCCTTCTGTCCATCTGAAAAGGATGTTAGCCTTTCCACTTTTGAAATCAAGTAGCCTACCTTATTTTGCAGAATGAGAACAAGCTGCCAATTCCGTATAAAATAGTGTTGGATGCTTATTGCACATTTATAAAACACAGACTAGACAGTATAAGTCTTTGGCTAAAATGATGCTAGCGCTACATGGTAACGCAATGCAACACGCAATCAATTGCGCATTCATTTTCCAGAATCAATGTTCAATGATACTCCTGTTTTAGTAGGGTCTTCTCTGAATGCAATTTGAGTAGTTGGAACATAAAAATGTATCGTTAGAAAGGTCAACTTCCTCTATTTCAGTAAAATAATTTCTCAGTGTGCTTTGATGTTAATATGACTGATTCTATTGGACCAAACCTCAAAAGCAAATAGTGAGTTGAAACCGCTTGTCAGAGAAGTAGAAATCTCTCAACTTCAATGGTGTGAGTGGCAGGGGCTTGGTTTCTGTGTGTGTGTATGTAAACAGAGAGGAAGAGGCAAAGCGAGAGGTTTCACTATTGCCAAAATCTGTCCAAAATAAGCCCAATGCGTTTATATGGGTTTATTTTGTACCTAAGCTTGGTCTCCAGCCTTCCAGGCTTTGGGACAACGACTCCGATTGTTAGGGCAGAGACATGAGTATCTCGTCATTATATTCAGATCTCCGGTGTAAATGGGAAGGTGCACACAGCACAGAAGGAGCGAAGGAGATGAGACCAAAAAGACAAGAGGACATAATCGCGCATAAAAACAAAAAATACAAAACCTTGATTCTTGTGATACAGGCATTTGGAATATTGCGCAAAACATGAACCCGAATGAATTCGATATAAATCGACCAGCCCTAATTCCATCATTAAAGAGGCATTGCAAAGGCCTATTTAGCTGGCTAACTTACAATACATGCTGGAAGGCAGACAGGTCTATATTTAGAGCGCTGCCTATTTTGTCACACTGAATAGGGAAGTCGAATGAATGGGCTGCTGCACAGTCACTATGGGGAGTTATTTCTAGAGTGCACAGTTAAACTGTGCATAAGAGGATTTATTTATTTTTTTAAATGGTTAAACCAGTGTGAAATATGTGACTGTAAAAATCTGTGAATTTGCTTCATTTACCATCCTAAATTAAAACTGAATTATTTTGGCATATCTAATTAATGTACGTTGCTCTACTTTCCATGATGTGGACAGTACGTATTACTACATCACACAAGTGGATGCTTTGACCAGATTGAATTACACATCCTTTTTACCTCAGATTGGTGACGATGACAAGATCAGTTGCTTAAAACAGATCAACATATTTTGTTTTGTACTATTGATTTTGTCATACGCGCTGGGCCACCATCCAATACACTGATTTGACAGTCAAACTATGACTTAAAAGCAGACAACCGTTGTCACTGTTGATATTCTATGGCGGGTTGTGATTTTTTGAGGTTAACAGAAAAAGTGATTGGTTCCGTTTTCCGTGATGGCAGCCTCCCGAAATCAACATCCACCATTCCAAAATATAGAAATGAGCCTTCTACAAGTTCTCATCTAACCAACCATGTGTAGGTTATTCCAAGTTTCCATGTGGCCTTTGAATAGTGTTATTTTAAACTGAGCTACACCCCAAACGTTTGCTCCCGGTTCTATTGATTTCACCCTGATATCCATGGAACTGATTAACAAAAAAAAAGTGTTGCGTTAGTTACCGCGTGGGCAACACTTCAAAATGTAGCTAGCTCTTCTAGAAATTGTCCATCAACCAGTAATGTACACAGTAATCCCAGATATWTTTTTTTTTTTTTGCTGTGTTGATTTTAACAGGATGCGCAACCTCATCTCCTACCTCTCGCACAATTTATTTCAACATGATAATCGATGAGTGATTGAAAAAAAAGTGTTGTGGTGATCTTTCTGTTTTGGTGAACCTGTATCATTCTAAAACGTAGCCGACTGTGTTCTGCAGGTTGTCATCAAACCAGTGAGGTAAAAATATTTTGAGTTGGTTTTTGAGCTGTGGTAGTTTCAACAGCGCATGACTGAAACATTGTTGCATTTAAACCTTAGACCACCGGTTAGTGTGAGGAACGTAATAAAATATACAGTTGAAGTCGGAAGTTCACATACACCGTAGCCAAACACATTTAAACTCAGTTTTTCACAATTCCTGACATTTAATCCTAGTAAAAATGTCTTAGGTCAGTTAGGATCACCACTTTATTTTAAGAATGTGAAATGTCAGAATAATAGTGGAGAGAATGATTTATTTCAGCTATTATATCTTTCATCACATTCCCAGTGGGTCAGAAGTTTACATACACTCAATTAGTATTTGGTAGCATTGCCATCAAATTGTTTAACTTGGGTCAAACATTTCAGGTAGCCTTCCACAAGCTTCCCACAATAAGTTGGGTGAATTTTGGCCCATTCCTACTGACAGAGCTGGTGTAACCGAGTCAGGTTTGTCGGGCTCCTTGCACACCCACGCTTTTTCAATTCTGCCCACAAATCTTCTGTGATTGAGGTCAGGGCTTTGTGATGGCCACTCCAATAGCTTGACATTGTTGTCCTTAAGCCATTTTGCCACAACTTTGGAAGTATGCTTGGGGTCAATGTCCATTTAAGTGAAATAATCTGTCTGTAAACAATTAATGGAAAAATTACTTGTCATGCACAAAGTAGATGTCCTAACAAACTTGCCAAAACTATAGTTTGTTAATTAACAAGAAATTTGTGGAGTGGTTCAAAAACTAGTTTTAATGACTCCAACCTAAGTGTAAGTGTATGTAAACTTCCGACTTCAACTGTATTTGCAATGGGAAGTAATAGCTAGTTTGTTAATTTCATTTTGGACATGAAATAGTTGTGCTTTTGTATTGTTAGAATTTCATGGGACCTACTAGAGTGAATGGGCTGCTTATTCTTTAACATTTTTTTTATGCTGTGTGTGACTGCTGCAGCCTGTCTATCAGTTGTGTCTATGTGTTTGACCAAAATTAGCTCTCCTTCAGTGCCATAGAGTGCACAGGTATTACGGTCACTGTTCTTTCAGCACCATTAGTCTGTCACCTTTGATGTGACACGGTTGTCCCTTTTGGTGATGGTGTTATAGTGGTATTGGCTATCATGAGTTGTGTAAACAGTGCATTATTTTATGCTGTGTGTCACGTTGTGTCTATGCCGGTTCTGTCTTTGTCTGTGCGGCAGCCCGAAGCACGGCCAGGGCTGTTTGATTCATTCAAAAAGTATTGCTCCTCCTTCAATAGAACTAGAATGGTCCGACTACAGCATATATGTTGGGCGCATTAAGTAAAGCTATGTTTTTCATTTTCTTAATTTTTTTGGTTAGATACAATGTATTGGAAGATTTTTGGTCCCTCTGAAGGCCTAGGTCCTATAGTCACGTTTCGCCACTGCAGAAATCACCAAAACGTGTTTTCCCAGCCGACACTGAATCTCATGCATAATCTGAGTCATAGCTAGATGCATTCTGCATTAGATTGATTTCAGCCAGGTCTTTGCCTAGCAATCCACCTGAGGGAAATGGCAGTTATATTGTGTTGATAATCTCCATTTTCAAGCACACGTAAATATTAAATCAAATCCCACATCCAGTTGAATTACATCCAGCTGTAAAACTCAACTGTGACTCATGTCTTAATCCATGATGGTGGTGGACTGTTCAGAAGAAGCCAGTCATCATCCACTCATCTTTCACATCATAACTCCCGCTCAACTCGCCAGTCAGGCTGCGGCGACTGGCGAACCTGCTAAATGTGACAAGATAGCCTTCCATTGCAAGACATCATATAGAAATGGTGGTTCGAGAACGTGAACTAACCAGTAGCCTTGTTATCCCACAATGCAGGACAGAGGAAACTCAAATGCCACCGGTGTCTACCTCAAAGTTTAGGTTAGCTTGCAGCGCACAGGCCTAGCAAGCTACCAGTAGCTAGTTAGCTAACGCGATAGTACCATCACATTATGGATAATTTAGCAAGCTAGCTAGTTTGACTAACAATAATTGGTCGCCTGGCTAACTCACCTTATCTTAGACAGTTAGCTATATTATATACTATAGCCACAATGGTAAAGGGAAGTATAGTCTTTGGTAGAGCTGTGGCTAGTAACAGTATAATACTAACAGTTAGCTTGACATGACAGCGACGCATATTAGCTAGTAATGATGTGTGAGAGGAACGTGGAGCTAGGACCCCAGTGAAGATGATTGGTTCAGGGCCAGTGATATTTCATGAGTTACCTTACTTAGTTAACGTTAGTTAGCTTTAGCAATTAGTTAAGTTAGCTAGACTTGCAGATACGTCTAAATACAGTATTGTTTATATATAACGTCATTACCGCCGGTATATTTCCTAGCTAACGTTAGCAGCTATATATATATATTACAATGCTATATTTAGACTTCTCTAGCTAGCTACAGTTCCGGTATTACCACCGGTAGCTAGCTAGATGTCTTATCAGTTAGCTAGCTAACATTACCTGCCATGGCGAGTGGGATTCTAGCCGCGCGCTCGATTCTCGGGCTTGTATGTCCGGGTATGGACTCGTGCAAGCGGTCTTTCTCAAATGATGGCGCTATATAGTGGGACAGACGTTGCGGGCCACCCTCCTGCTTGACTTTCTTTCCTCCCTCTCCCGGCTTGTTCAATCACTCGCGCACCCTCCCCGACAAGTCCTTCCAACACCAGCCATTCGCAGACAGTTCAAAATGGCGCTACCGCGTCTGGTCTTTTTCCACTATGGTCCATGCTATCTTGGATCCTTGGGACGTCCCAACTCTGACGTTACTCTTGTTCTTCTTTGTGCGGGGCTTTCGGGTAGACTAGACGCTATGTTTCGTATTGCTGCCTTTCACAGTTTGGAAAGTGCATAGCACATTTGTTCACGAGAAAAGGAAAAGGAAATTGCACCGCCATCTAACCCTATACACCACTATCCTCACCACCCCCTCCCACTACTTTGGCCCAAACATAACCTACTCCAGGCCATAGGGCTGGGAGGCTGCAAACCCTTCTCAAACCCCCCTGTAGTTATTCTGCACTAAAATCTCTGATAACCAAAAACTTATCTGCGGCTGCTACTACCTGGAAACTTCAACCTGTCTCACTAGCACAGGACATTTCTGATCCCCAGCAACATGACCACCCACACAATTGAAACGCTCCTCTTTTTCAACTGAAACTACAACTGAAACTACACATTATTTTGTTCCATGCCCTCCTCCACACTTCTCACACCTCAGAATCTACCTCCTACATACTGCTGCAACATAATAATAATAATAATTTATTACATTTCTATAGCGCTTTTCATTGAATCTGAAACTGCTTGAAGAGCAAAAAAAAAGCTATATATTATGAAAGGTCAGCCAGTAGAGGCCAATAATTTGAAAGCTGCATCCTCTGAAGATGGAGAAGATCAGTTCATGGCTTGAACAGCGAGAACTGGTCAGAGGATGGTAGACAATGGTGATGAAGCCTGCTGATGATCTTGTAGAGGGCAAGACGGAGGAAAAAAACAAGTGTAAGATAAGTGTTTCCAGAAAGAAAGAAAAAAAGTGTTTCCAGTGACATCGGTGTGCATCGTGTGATTTTAACCAATTATGAGTAGGCATTGACTACTAATTGCTTACTAATTGTCTACTAATTGGTTGATTATGTCATTGGAAACTCTTCTATCTTTTTTTACTACAAAACATAGAAACACTCAATTTTCACATATGTTGATGTTGGGGTGGTGCTGGAGATGATGAATATGAAGTTAAACAATTTACAAATGTCCCTTTAAAGGGTTATGGTTAGGTAAGCGTTATGCTTAAAGTTAGAGTAGGGGTTAAGGTTAGAGTTTAGGGTAGGGATGTCCCAAGGTTTCCTGATAGCACTAAGCCTTCCACCATAGCCACAAAGTGAGATTCTACAGTACCAAAATCATATTCCAAAACCATAAACTCAAAATTGGCTACACAAAATCAAGTATGGGTAACTACAGACATGGAGTGTCAAATCACATGTGATTTTATTTGACCTGTTTGAGTGTGTCTGAAAGCGGGTGTTGCAAAAGAAGTGGGTGGATCAACGACGATGGGTGTAACATCAGCGCTTCAATATTGGTTAGACCGGCCATAGCCAGGTGCACCATGGGTCAGCTTAATGTTTACATAGCAGGCTAAGAGAACTCATGTTAGATTAGACTAGATTAGAGAGTGTAATTGTCACATGTACAGGGTTGCAGATGTAATTACAGGGTACAATGAAATTCTTGAGCTGCGAGATCCAACAATGCAGGACAAAGCCAAATATACAATATAGTGTTGGTCCCATGTATCATGAGCTGAAATAAAAGAACCCAGAAATGTTCCATATGCACAAAATTCTTATTTCTTTAAAATGCAAAAATGTGTTTAAATCCCTGTTAGTGACCATTTCTCCTTTGCCAAGATAATCCACACACCAGACAGGTGTGGCATTTCAAGAAGCTGATTAAACAGCATGATCATTACACAGGTGCATCTTATGCTGGGGCCAATAAAAGGCCACTCTAAAATGTGCAGTTTTGTCACACAACACAATGCCACAAATGTCTCAAGTTTTGAGGGTGCAATTGACATGGTGACTTCAGGAATGTCCATCAGAACTGTTGCCAGAGAATTGAATGTTAATTTCTCGACCATAAGCAACCTCCAACGTTGTTTTAGAGAATTTGGCAGTACATCCAACCGGGCACACAACTGCAGACCATGTGTATGGTGTCGTGTGGGCAAGCGGTTTGCTGAAGTTAACGATGTCAACAGAGTGCCCCATGGTGTCGGTGGGGTTATGGTTTGGGCAGGCATATACTACGGACAATGAACACAATTGCATTTTATCGAATGGCAATTTGAATGCTCAAAAATACAGTGACAAGATCCTGAGGCCAATTGTGAGGCCCATTTCTTTTAAGGTATCTGTGACCAACATATGCATATCTGTATTCCAAGTCATGTGAAATCAATAGATTAGAGCCTAATCAATTTACTTCAAATGACTGATTTCCCCTTTGCTGCTATAATAGCCTCCACTCTTCTGAGAAGGCTTTCCACTAGATGTTGGGTTATTGCTGCAGTGACTTGCTTCCATTCAGCCACAAGAGCATTAGTGAGGTCGTGCACTGATGTTGGGCGATTAGGCCTGGCTCGCAGTCGGTGTTCCAATTCAACCCAAAGGTGTTCGATTGAGTTGAGGTCAGGGCTCTATTCAGGCCAGTCAAGTTCTTCCACACCAATCTCGACAAACCGTTCTGTATGGACCTCGCTTTATCCACGGGGGCATTGTCATGTTGAAACAGGAAAGGGCCTTCCCCAAACAGTCACAAAGTTGGAAGCACAGAACCGTCTAGAATGTCATTGTATGCTGTAGCGTTAAGATTCCCCTTTAATGGAGCAAATGGGATTAGCCCTAAGCATTGAAAAACAGCCCCAGATAATTCTTCCTCCTCCACCAAACTTTACAGTTGGCACTATGTATTGGGGCAGGTAGCGTTCTCCTGGCATTTGTCAAACCCAGATTCGTCCGTCGGACTGCCAGATGGTGAAGCGTGATTCATCACTCCAGGGAACACGTTTCCACTGCTTCAGAGTCCAATGGCAGCGAGCTTTACACCACTCCAACTGACACTTGGCATTGCGCATGGTGATCTTAGGCTTGTGTGTGGCTGCTCGGCCATGGAAACACATTTCTTGAAGCTCCCGACGAACAGTTCTTGTGCTGATGTTGCTTCGAGAAGCAGCCGTCACGCACCACGCCGTCAGAGTGCCTACCTCCTCCCTGTAGGCCGTCAGCCTACTACTGTTGTGTGGTCAGCGAACTTGATGATGCACTTGGAACTGTGCGAGGCCAAGCAGTCATGGGGAAGACAAGGAGTACAGGAGGGAACTGAGGATGCACCTGTGTTGAGAATCAGTGTCGATGAGGTAATGTTTCCTACCTTCACCACCTGGGGGCGGCCCATCAGGAAGTCCAGGACCCAGTTGCATAGGGAGGAGTTCAGTCCCAGGGCTGTGAGCTTTGTGGTGAGCTTAGAGGGCACTAAGGTATTAATGGCCAAGATGTTGTTGATGAACAGCATCCTCACATATGCATTCTTTTTGTCCAGGTGGGTGAGGGCAGTGTGCAGTGCAGTGGCGATTGCTTTGTCCATGAATCTGTCAGGGCTGTAGGTGAATTGGATAGGGTCGAGTGTATCGGGAGGGAGGAGGTGATGTGGGCTTTGACCAGGGCTGGGTAGGTTACTTTCTAAATGTAATCCATTACAGTTAATAGTTACCTGTCCAAAATTTTAGTCAGTACTTACTTTCCCCTTAAAAGAAGACAAAAATGCATGTTACCAATTAAACAACATCTATTGCAGGATAAATCAATGTTAAAGTTTACATATATGGATGTTACATTTTACTTTATAGGTTGGTTATGTAGGCTTCTTCTAATCCACCGCTTTCTACTATATATAATAATACAATTAAATTATATCTTTACATTAAAAACAAAGTCTATCAGAATTCCAGTCATTCCAATTAATCTTATGCTCCTTTATCTTCAAGAATACGACTTGGAAATATGGAAGTATGACCCCAAAACTAAGGATTTATTAGCCAGCCCTACTCTGTTGTTTATGATTTTGTTGTCATAGAGGACTGATTGGGCTCATTGATTCGAGTTGAAAAATAAATGCTGCGATTATGAAAAATGGAATGCCATATTCTGCATTTGCTATAGCCCTATTGTTGACCTTTTTGTTGGTGACACTTTGATATCTTCATAATATGCAGCTGTTTAAAGGGCAAATCCACAGATGAAACAATAACAAAATGGACACCCCGCATCTGGTTTGGTAAAAGCTGAGGGATGGGTCTGGAGAAATGTAACCACTCTCAGATTAATAGACAGAGCTATGGATGCAAGGACTGACCATCCATGATATAACAATTCTTGTTTTAACCATGATATATACAGTGTTTGTTTACATTTACAATGTTTAAAAACAATGGAGTAAAACATGCTTATCTTTTGGGTTCTCATGGAGTATGACAGTTGAACTAAGCTCATGGCATTTATTTATTTGTGAGATATATTCTTCAAGAATCAATGGATATATATATATATATATATATATACACATAATTTCTAAGACCAAAAATGGATGTAGCAACTACAGATTGCCCCTTTAAGTCTATCAAAAGTTAGAGCATGTGTCCATCAGGCCTATGGATTTTTTTTCATCAGCATGAATTATATTGAGCAATAAAAGTCCCACTTTTATTCCATAGGTTGGGATCCGCACTGTAAAGCTGTTGTAAGAGTGCATTTTCCACTGGCTGTCCACCGATTTCAAAAACAATGATTGATAGGCAGCTTAAACTTCTTGAATTCAACCATTATTGGGTTCAAATACACATTTAGATTTGTGAATAGCCATCCACAACAACCACAATCTGTAAGGCGCAAGTAGCTAAATGAGAGAACAGCAGTGTGATTCACATCAATGCGCTATGTAGATATCACTGCTGTCATCCTTACCTCAAAGCGTTTATTCAAGTTGAATAATCTTTGGATGCCGACAGCAGTCGCACCATTGGAAGAGATAGATTGGACTGTAGCCTACAAAAGCCTATTCCTGCTCTTTTCTCGCGATCAATCAAACACATTTGGTGTGTCATCATAGTGGTCTTTGATTTGTCGTCAGACTCGCTCAGGTGGAACAAATTTAAACCTGCACCTTTCTTCAATGTTGATTTGAATGTCATTGAGAGAATAGAGAAGTGTCAACAACAAAAAAAATCCTTTCCGAATTTAAAAGTAATCCTCGAAGTAATCATCTAGTTTTTCAAAAGTATCTGTAATTCAATTACAATATTTTGGATGGTAACGTAGCGAATTACAGTTACTGTTTTTTTGTAATCCCTTATATGTTATGGATTACATGTAATCCTTTACTCCTCAACCCTGTCTTTGACTAGTCTCTCGAAGCACTTCATGATGATGGAAGTGAGTGCTACGGGTCGTAGTCATTCAGTTCAGTCACTTTCCCTTTCTGGGGCACCTGGATGATAGGTGGACATCTTGAAGCAGGAGGGGGGTAGCGGCCTGACCTAGAGAGCGATTGAAAATGTCAGAAAACACAATAGCCAGCTGGTCTGCAAACGCTCTGAGGGAGCGGCTAGGGATGCCATCTGGGCCTGTAGCCTTGCGAGGGTTAACACGTTTGAATGATTTACAGATGTTCTCAGTGGAGACCGTAAGTACGTAACCCTCATCCTCATGGGTTCTCCTCGTCTGCTCAGAGTAATCATTGTGCTCGAAGCATGAGAATAACGTTTTTTAGGTCATCTGGTAGAGCGGTGTTCGTGTCCTTGACGTGGCTGGCTTTCTGTTTGTAATCCGTGATCGTTAGGAGCCCCTGCCACGCCACGTGTCTGACCCACTGAATTGCTCCTCCACATTGTCTCTATACATGTTTTGCCATCTTGATGAATCTGCATAGGTCGTATTTGTTTGTTTAACCATACTATTGTCCCTGGTCACCTTACCATGTTTATAAGCAGCATCTCTTTACTTCTACAAGGCTGCCATCCATCCACGGTTTTTGATTCGGGTAAGTTTTGATAGACACTAATCGGTATCACATCATCTATGCATTTTTTTATGAATCCTTTGCCTGAGTCGGTCTATTCGTTGATGTTATCCCCAGAGGCGACCCGGAATGTAGCAGGTTAAGAGAATTAACTTAGCAGGTCAGGATAATTAACGTGGCAGGTTAGGAGAATGAGGTTAAGGTTAGGAAAAGGGTTAGGTTTCGGCTTAGCTAAAATGGGTAGCAGGTTAGGATAATTAACATGGCAAGTTAGGATAAGAAGTTTAAGGTTAGGAAAAGGGTTAAAATGCTACAGTTGTCAACAATTGAGTTGTATTGCAGCCCAATCAGCCACGCAAAATAGTTTTGAATGGCAACAAATCTGCCCAATTATCTGATTCTCTTTCCATACACCCACTTCCCTTGTACATCGCGCATCTGTTGACACGCCCACTTTCAGACACACTCCATGTATGTAGTTACACATAAAGTTAACAATGTGTTTAGGGTTAAGGCTAGGTTTAAAATACAATTTTAAGAAGAGAAATTGTGGAAATGGGCTGGATTTATGACCTTGTAGCTATAGACGCTAGTGACTACTGGGTGGAAGTGGTGAGGCGAGAGGTTTTACCCTGCCCAAAATCTGTCGAAAATAAGCCCATGAAGTGAGGAATTTTTGTATGGAGGTCAATGAGAGAGCGTGCATTTGTGTCAACAAAAAATGAAATTGCTAATTTGCTACGTGAGGCTTATTAGATCGAATAGAAGTGTCGTAGTGGTTAAGTTGTTACGAATGCACTGATATAAGTGGATGCACGTGGCATTTCGGCAACTTTGAAAAAGAGTTGCCATGGACGTTGCCATTGAGGGCTTTTTAAAGTAGTCAACTGGGTGGGGATTCCAATGAGTTGAGAGCAATCAGCCAATGAAGAACAAGAAAATTGACCACTTTAAAATGGAGATAGCCTCAATGGCACTGCCCATGCTGTTACAGATGSTAWWATGGCACTGATATACAAAGATGGGTCCGATATCTATCTCTATGCCCTATGCCCTATCTGCCCTCTCAGTGGCTAGAATGGTCCCACCTTATCTTGCCTCCTCCATCCTGCCTTCCATCTTTCAGGACATGTATTTCCATTGTTAGAGTGGTCACTTGACTATCTTGTCAATATAATTGACAATCTTTAGTGACGACCTGTCTGGTCCCACATGACTTCTTCTTCTTCAGTGGGGTTTTTCTGCGGTTGGCATCCAATGTCATTGCTGCATTACTATCACCTACTGTGGGCCACAGACAGTGAGGAACTACCGTAAAACTTCAATTAACAGGCCAGGTGTCACACCCTGGCCTTAGTTATCTTTGTTTTCATTATTATTTTAGTTAGGTCAGGGTGTGACATGGGGAAGTATGTGTTTTGGGTTGTCTAGGGGTTTGTAGGTTTAATGGGAAAATGTCTTGTCTAGGTGTTTGTGTGTCGATGGCTGCCTAGATTGGTTCTCAATTAGAGACAGCTGTGGTTTATTGTCTCTAATTGGGAGCCATATTTAAGGCAGCCATGGGCATCATGTGTTTGTGGGTAATTGTCTATGTTGAACGTTTGTTGCTTGTCTGTGCACTTACGTTATTTAGCTTCACGGTCGTTTGTTGTTTTTTGTTAGTTTGTGTATAGTGTTCGTTTTCGTGTTTTTCTCTCTTCCACAATAAAGAGATGTATTTTGCACACGCTGCGCCTTGGTCCAATCTCTCACAAGAAGACGATCGTGACACCAGGCATTTATTTGCTTCAATCACTGAACACAATAGCCAGGCGTCTATTTCCTTAATGCACACAGTTTATGCTCCAAATGTTGAAAAGACTACCACACTGTTTATTGTGACCAGTATAAACATTATAATAACAAATCCATCGCAGATCAGACTTGCAAAGTCTAGGCTGCCTATCATACACCCTTGATTTCGRGCTTCAGAGCTGTATCCATGGTAACCCCGTAAATAAATAATTTAGACCCAGCATTAATATCAAACAGACCATTGAGGTATAATAAGAACAGGAGACTGTGTCCAAGATATCCGCCCGTTGTTTTCAAGGTAATCTACTGATGTTCACATACGCCAATTCATGGACCGTCTATATCCGGTTTGAATCTGGTTTATGTTGACCAACATCACATGTGCGCTAGCACTTACTGCACACAAGGAGCACCAAAAACATGGCAGACATTGGTTGAATATAAAATGTTAATATCTTCGGCTGTGTGTGATGATTTTTATTTTATTTTTTATAATTCAATGCATGTTTTGTGCACAAAGGTGATGACTAAAGTGTCTTATTAGGAATTTTAAAATCTGACTTATTTGTATGGCATTGTAAGGAAATTGTCTTTCTGTGCCGGGTGTCAGTTAAACTGCAGTACGGAAGAAAAACTGTAGGAGCAGTCGAAACTTTGCTTCTGCCCTTAGTGTATCTATTCCACTGCTCCTGTTGACTTTTGCCTCTGCCTTGTTCATTGAAACTTCAACATCCACCATAGCCACGGGAAAAATAGAATATTTTTTCTTCTTCACCAAATTAGTGCACTAGGCCTTTATTCCTGTATGAACGGAGAAAAATACTTGTCAGCAGAGCTGGGAGAAAAGTGTACTGATGGTGTTCTGAGTGATGGTTTATGACACCTATGGTGTATGTGTAGCAATGGCGGATTAACATTAAAACTCGTTATCTATGATTGATGGTGCTGGTAGTCCTTGCTCGCTGTAACTAACAAAGTAATACATGGTACCAGGAGTGGAAGTTGTGTTTTTTTCTGTGAATGTTGGAGTTTATGGAAGTGCAATGGATGTAATCAAGCCACCAGAGGCTTTGAGCCTGGAAGGGAATGTGGATGCGAATTGGAAAACATTTTGGCAGCGCTTGTTGCTGTATATGTCTGCCATTGGAGTTACAAAGGAGTCGGTGAATGTAAAGTTTCTCTCTTACTATAGCGGGAACACAGGCAATCGATATATTCAAAACCTTCACGTTTGCAAATGAGGATAAAGACCAGTTTGCGGAGTTACTGGATCAGTTTGATGCATATTGTTCACCTAAGAAGAACGAGACATATGAACGTTATGTGTGAAACGTCTTTCTTACTGATTTGAGATTAAATTACACGTCTATGCTTTTTGTAGACATAACCTCATCTATGATTCGAGATCAGATTGTGTTTGGTATAAATTATTCCAGAGTTAGATTGCCACAGGAAAGTGAGTTGCAGTAAGCTGGCACAATTGCCTTTTAAAACCTTTAGCTCCACACCGGCAAACACTGCTAAAGAGGTGGAAAGCGCATCAATGGATTTTGTAGATTAGGACACAAGGGGGCGCTATGAGCAAAGGAGCCACAAACAATGTGATTGTGACAGGTGGGGCACCACACCAGGCACCAGACCAGGAAGTGTCCTGCCTTTGGGAAATGTTACTACAAGTGCAAGAGAGAAAATCATTTTGGAAAAATGACAAAGTGATTTGTTTGTGGGCATTGTGGAATGCATGGAGGATGGGCAAGAACCATCACAGGTCCATACTGTAGTTAGTGACCATTGGGTTGTACAATGGTACAATTTTGACCTTAAAGCTGGATTCAGGAGCTAAAGCCAACCTAATCAATATGAGGATTTTTCATGAGATAAAGCACAAACCAGTCGTCATGCAAAAGGCTGTGGCTCTCAAAGCGTACAATGCCCAAGCAATTGAGACAAACGGTTTGTGTCGGTTAACTGTAAAGGGGAAAACAAGAAGCCACACACTTATGTTTGTGATAGTAACAGAGGGGCATGATTCTCTTTTGGGGGATACAGCATGTGAGTCGTTGGGACTGGTTAAGTGAGTGTACACCATTCATGACTTTGACTGGCTGCCCAATGTTCAACGGGTGACAAGTAATCAAAATGGTGAGGAGATTACTCAAATATATTTGGATGTGTTAACAGGATTTGGAGCATTGCCTCTCATTCACTCTATTACCCTCAGAGAATGCCAAGCCAGTGATTCATGCACCATGCAGAGTTCCGGTGCCACTACGGAAGGCTCTAAAGAAGGAGTTCGGAAGAATGGGGAATCTCGATGTGCTCYTGAAAACAGAGGAGCCAACAGACTGGGTCAATTCCATAGTGTGTGTCCGGAAAAGGAATGGAGATCTTAAAGTCTGTATGTACCCCAAGGACCTTAATACATGTATCATAAGGGAGCATTTTCAGATTCCCAAAAGGAAGGAGATKGTGTGCGAAATGGCTGGCGCACATTATTTCTCCAAGTTGGATTCTGGTAGGTGAGGTCGGATGCAGCCAGCACCAAACTGTCAATACCCCCTTTGGAAGATATTCCTTTAAGAGTTTACCTTTTGGCATAAGCTGCCCCTGAGCTCTTTCACAAGACCATGGAAAGGGTCATTGAGGGGTTAGAGAGGGAGTTTGTGTGTATGTGGATGATGGATGATTTTGTGTTCTGGGTGTTCTGGGTGTTCTGGGGGTCCATTATTCAGGCACACCATGAGCGGTTGGAAAAGACTGCAGAGGGTTCAGAAGCATGGTTTGAAGCTAAATCAGGCTAAATATCAATTCTGTGAAGGAAATCACAGTTCTTGGGGATAGGCTATCCTCGGAGGGTGTGCAGCCTGATCATGCCATGGTCAACGCGGTGAGGGAGATGGCTAATCCCACAGATAGGAAAGGCATTCAGCGGGTTTTGGGTATGGTCAATTATTTGGGGAAGTTTGTACCAAATCTGTCAGCTAAAACAGTGAAATTAAGAACACTCCTTCAGGACAAGACTGAGTTCTCGTGGAACAGAGAACATGAAAGAGAGTGGAACAATATAAAGAATATTTTGGCTGAAGCCAGTGCTAACTTTTTTCGAACCTGAGAGGCCTACTAAGGTGTCCACGGACGCCTACAAAGATGGCACTGGAGCAGTGCTGCTTCAGGAGCATCAAGGTGTGTGGAAGCCTGTGGCTTATGCAGCCCGTTCTTTGACCAATGCTGAGAAGCGTTATGCTCAAATAGAAAAGGTGTGCCTAGGGTTGGTCGTTGGTTGTGAGAAGTTTCACTGTTACATTTATCACCGAAGGTGATTCTAGAAACAGACCATAAACCCCTTATTCCAATCTCTCTAAATCTGAATGACATGCCTCTTCGTCTTCAAAGGATGATGATGAAGTTGCAACGCTATGATTTTGTTCTAAACTATGTGCCTGTGTCAACTTTAGTGGTAGCAGATGCCCTCTCAAGAGCTCCACCAGCAGTGGCCCAAATCAGCCTCAGTCAGGAGTCAATGGAGGAGGAGGAGGTTGCCCTGCATGTGGATATGGTCATGGAGTCACTTCCTGTTTCTGAGCAGCAACTAAGAAAAATAGCTGAAGAGACCACAACGGATCCCATTCTTTGCAAGGTGATTCAAAATCTGGAAAATGGCTGGCAAAAAGGCTCTTGTAAGCAGTACTTCCCACTAAGCGCAGAGCTGTCAATGGTGTGCTGTTGAAGAACAATAGAATGGTGATACCGACTTCAATGCAACAGGAGATGTTACAGAGAGTACATGAAGGACATCTGGGTGCTGAGAAATGTAAGAGAAGGGCTAGAGAGTCCCTTTAATGGGCAAATATAAATGCTCACATTGAGCAAATGGTGGGCAATTGTGACACATGTCTCAAATGTCATTATAGACAGCCCAAGGGGCCCATGGTTATGGGAGAGGTACCCACCTCAGCCTGGYAGAAGGTTGGAGTCGACTTGTTTCACTGCAATGGTAAGGACTATTTGTTGACTATCGACTACTTGTCAAATTACCCTGAAATTGCACTCTTGTCCAGCACAACAGCAAAGACTGTCATTTTGCACTTGAAATGTTTTGCTAGGCATGGGATTCCCCTAGTGGTGGCTTCTGATAATGCATGTCAGTTTGAGATGTTTGCAGAGCATTATGAGTCCAGACATATAACCTCTACTCCGCTATATCCTAAAAGTAACGGAAAGGTTGAAAAGGTGTGCAAATCTTGAAGAGACTCTTAAAAAAGGCAGCACACAGTGGGACTGATCCATACTTGGCTTTATTGTCTTACAGAGCAGCTCCCTTGGAATGTGGCCGGTCACCTGCAGAACTCTTAATGGCCGCAATAGACAAAACCTTTTGAGAGGAGACGTTTGAAAACGCTCAGGACACCAGCATACTGCCACTGGAAACACAGAAAAAAGAAAGGAGAACAAGTGGGGATGTGACTAGGAGTAGAACAGAAGCTTCGGACACAGTGCCTCAGACCCTGCGCTTCCCACCTCCGTACTGCTAAGGGCCTGTTTGGCCAGTACATCAGCTGCCTTGATCCCCTCCAGTCCCACATGGACTGGGATCCAAGTAAATCTTATCTGTATACCCATCTGTCTCACCCTGCCATGGGTTTGTAGTACTTCATACAGCAGGTCTTGTCTACTACGTGAGCTAGAGGACTGCAGACTCATCAATACTCTCCCACATGATATTATCATAACCTGCCAGGTACTGGAAGAAAGGAAAGGGGCTGAAGCTACTCCAGATGTGGAGGTACTTCTCACCAATTCTGAAATTAAATATTGGTTTGCAGGTCAGGAGTGTCCGATTAGCCTTTTCCCTCTTAGAATCACTGTGGTGGAGGTAGCTTGATGTTCGATAGGCCTAGGTTTGACTTTCGCATCTAGCTAATGTTCATAACTATGAATGCCAGCATGCAGATCTAATGCAGTATATACACCTGGTATAAACCCTAGAAGACTGACGGGACACTGTTTTGAAGCCACTGTGCAGCCATGTTTGTACTCCACCATTTGTAAAAAATATTTTGGAATATATAGAAATGCATTTACTAATGGCAACCACAGGAGGTTGGTGGCACCTTAATTGGGGAGGACAGGCCCGTGGTAATGGTTGGAGCGGAGTAAGTAGAATGGTATCAAATACATCAAACACATAATTTCCATGTGTTTGATGCTATACCATTCGCTCAGTTCCAGCCATTATTATGAGCCGTCCTCCCCTCCGTAGCCGCCACTGATGTCAACATTAGTTCTTGACAATATATACTCGATTACAGACACCTTAATGCATACTCAACATTAAAAAAAAACATAAAATAAAAAATATCAAAACATTTTACTCACTGGAATATAATGTGGCCACTTGCCTATTGGCTATGGCTGTATAATTGGGTGATGGCCTGTGCTGGGGCGCATTCATTTTGTTATAGGCTGCTGTACATGAACAAGTGCACCGGGTTAGCAGAACTGCATTTGTTTTGTAACCGGGCGGCCTCCCAGGCATGAGTSCATACACACGTGCACAAATCATTTTGTTTTGGCCACATTCTTCGCTAGCTGTAATGTGCCTCTGGCGAGGTAGGACTACTTAATTCCATTTTGTAGAGTGTGCTGACACATTATGTAGTGCTCCCAGCACCCATCAAAAGGTAGGCATAGTTCTCCCACCTGCTGGCTGTGGTATGTAGGCTAGGCATTCTGACAACCTTTCATCTCATTGTCAGAAGTCACAACCCGTATGTGCCTGTGTTTATGTGTGTTCCCCCTCACAGTCCCCGCCGTTCCATGAGTTGCTGTTTAATCCATTTTCTAAAGGTTATTTTGCTGTTTGCTTGAGTAACTGGAGATGGAAGGGAGTTGCATGCGATCATGGCTCTGTATAATACTGTGCATTTTCTGTCAATTTGTTTTGGACTTGTGGACCCCTGGTGGCATGTCTTGTGGGGTATGTAATGGGTCTCTGAGCTGAATGTTACTTGATTATGCAGACAATTTTCATCACAGTAATATTTCTCATAACTAGATGAGAAGCAGTTACTCTCTCATCAACCCTCAACCAGGAAGTACTGGCATGCATGTTGTTGATGTTAGTTCTGTGTGTTTAGTTAAGGGCAACCAGTGCTGCTCTGTTTTGAGCCAGCTGCAGCTTTGCTACTGTAGGTCTTTCTTTGCTGCACTTGACTATATTAGCGGACAGTAATCAAGATGGGAAAAGACCAGAGCCTGAACAAGTAGTACAGTTGATTTGTGTCAAAAACGCAGAACATATTGTGATGACAAATCCCTCCCCATCTTCTCTGTGTGTGCGTGCGTGTGTGTGTGTGAGAGAAAGAGATTACGTGAAAAGGCATTGAATAAGAGTGTGTATGTGGGAGGAATGAGTCAAAATAGGAGAGATTTGGTGAGAAGGAGACAGACAAAGGGAAGGTGCTGATGGAGCCACTGTGTGGGAGCATGGAGGGTGACCTCTGCTCTGAGTCCTGCTTTCAGGTGGAGCTGAGTGAGTGAGCTGCTGTTTAGCGATCAGATACGAAAGGAACAACTCTGATAGTCTGACAAAGACAGAGAGATGGGGGGGTAGAGGGAGAAAGAGTATTGCAGCTACAGTAATAACAAGAAAAAGCTACACAATTGTACCGTTTAGGCTAATTGCAGACTTATTAAGTAAGTGGCTTGTATTGTATGAGGAAAAACAGCAATGTACAGCAAATATTCCATAAAATATGTGAATTACATCCATGTTTAGTTTGTTGCAACAATATGTTTCTGTTGCACAATATGTCTACAGGCATTGAAACATGATCCATGATGACAGTTATTGTGTAGCTATCGAACACAAGCAGAGACATTAAATAGGGTTATTATTTGAAATGATTGCCCACTTTTTAAGTCAAATTTTGGTGCAGCAGATGGCACTGTTGTCCTACTGTACTGATGCCATATCTCAGAGAGAATAGCTCAGAAACAAACAGAGAATACTGAAGATAGTAGATGGCAGTCTTCCTCCATGACACCTTTCGCCCCCACCAAACTAAAGACCTCAGGGACTGCAGCACGGAGGGGGGATGGACTGACACTGACAGGAGAGAGGAAAGAAGGAAACTAATGTTATGACTAGAGAGGGCAGTCTTGCCCAACTATACCGGATAGGGAAAAAGAAAGAGAGAAATGAATGAAGCTGGGCTGGAGGGGTGAAGGGGCAGAGGAGGAGAGATGGGGAAGTTGGGTTTGGGGGTGTGTCAGAGAGGAGATGAGGCAGTGGGGCCAAGCGTGGGAACGACAGAGATTGAGGGGGTTGGAAGAGGAGAGCAATTGGGGAAGAGAGCTGGAGAGAAGAGAAGAAGAGGATGCAACATAGTGAGGCTGGTTGAGGGAGGGAATGTTGGTCTGGCACCCATGTGATCTCTTGGACAGCTTCCCTAGTCGACAGGCTTTCGATGACAGCCTTTTAATTACACTATGAGAGTCACCCGGTGGTGTGGTAGCTAATGGTGTTGTTATCCCTGCCGCTTGACTCTAACAACAGTTTAGCCAAGTATTCAACTTTGTTATTTATCAAAAGCAGCTCAGTTGATGTGAAGATACATTGCATAAGTCCCTTACTACTTTCCCTTCCACACCCATTGTACAGGAATAACATCTATTTCAGAGCTTTAGTGTTATGCCAATGGACATTTTGTCATGTACATTAGTTTAACCCATTTTTTTAGGCTCTGAACTACTTCCATATACTTCCAAACATTATTTTAACTGCTACCGGGCTACCTTCAGACGAGTCTTGTGAGACTTGGGGGCATCATGTATGTGTTCGTGAGAGTCTCATCTTTCCACAGAGGGGTCATATTAGTGTGTAGCCCAAACTGTCTGGCCTCTACAGACAGAAGTTGGCAGATCTGCGGTACCAACTTAAGCCTAGTCCCATGATGCTTGTGGGGGTCGTAGAGCAAAACAGAGAGTCGTGAGAGTACAAATTTTCCATAATAGTTTGTAGACCAAACCGTTTGGACGGTAAAGACGTTTTCGGGAGAAGACCGATTTTCGGGATGTCTGATGGCCTGACAACACCGCTGTAGATATGACACTTTTCACTGCAGATATGGAAGGCCGACATCGGTAGATACGGTTGATTGAGACGCAGCCCATGCCTTAGATTTTTATGGGGGATTTTTTTATTACGCTCATTTGATTTCCGTGGGGGCACGGGCATCGACTCTAGAGGTCATAATACAGAAATGAAGACAGAGGATCCAGAAAACAAAGGGATAAAAGCAATCAGAATTTGTCGTGCTTTTGCTTTTGTATTTTGCTCATATGTATTACCGTTCCCCTGGCACCCATTCAATCCAAGGATAAGATTTATTGGCAGTATTGTTGCTAAATTAAGTCACAATTAACCAAATTACCCCCTTATCATGCCATTTTTCAGTCTATTTATGTATGAAGGCAATAATCAAATTTGATCATAGCACTCACTCTGGCGGATCGTCCAATGCAAAATATGATAATGGAAAACCAATGAAGTGTAGYAGATGCCCTTATTGTCTCTACTGCAGTCATATTAAAGAGAGCCCTTCTTCAGCATACTGTGGTATTGAAAACGGGCCCAGGACATTCACATACAGTCTATGGATTAATGGTTTATTTAAAGTAAAACTAAAAAAGGAAAGCAAGAACAGTATGCCTATAGTAGCTACTTTTTCATTCCCCTGTGTTTCCAAAGTAATCTGATCATTCTATTTGTTGTTGGCCTAATTCCGTTGAATGTCACAAAGGGATTACTTAAACATGAAAACAAGATGAAAGAACCCTACTAAACACATACAGTAGTGATGGAGAGAGTCTCTTCCTTCCTAGTGTGTAGTCTTTCAGCCCTCCATTTCTTTTCACTAAGTGCTGTGAGTAAGGACCATTACCCAGGCTAGGGGATAATCACCTCCCCAGAGTGGTGACCCGTTTATGGCATTGGACGGGGTTAACGAAAACAGCCCACCCAGATGTACAGAACAGCATGCACAACACAATAGGCATTCTGGAAACAACCCACTTTAGATGTACTGACCATAGAAATAAACGGTACAGACACAACACACACACAATACGCATTCTAGAACAGGCAGCTAACCTTGTAGTCTCAAGAGCATATGAAGAGTTCAAACAGTTCACCGCCATGTAGTAGATCACACAACACATAATCAGCAGTTTACTGTTAACACAGAAGCACTCTTTGTGTTCTCTCTTTACTCTTGCTTATGTACACATACTGTAAGAAGGTAAGATGAAGACATGACTGTATAAACATCTTATTCGAAAGGGTCTATATATACCCAAATGGGCATCTCAGTCTTGGTTAAGAAGACTTTTCGTATGCATGATCACATAAACATGCAGGAAAAGCTAATAGAGCTTGGATCTTTTCCCATAGTAAATAGTGATTAGAGTAATAGGCTAGTTGACTGTCAGGATCTAGGGGGTTACAGAGAATATTCTGTGGAGCGGATTTGTGGGATTAGGATCATGTATTTTTGGCTCTATAAAGTCTATGGGATTAGGCACTGTCTATGACATGCATCTCCAGTCCTTTGTGAGGCTTAGACATACCTCATCATTCAATGCTGTGAATCAGCTACAGTATATAGCTTATTTCGTCATCATCTATTCTACATGTATTTCAGAGTGTCCAAACCTATATGTGAGGGAGCAGCTGTCTATTGGTGTGACACAGATGAAGAGTCATATATCAATATATATATATGAATGTTTCAGCCATCTCTGAGCCCACTCTGTACCTGTCCTTTGTTGAATTCTGGCCTAAGGACACCAGACAGAGAAAGAACAAGCCTTGATGGTTTCATCCTTGAGGGTCTTTCTGCAAATAACATCCTACCCCTGCTGCTTGTTTCTCAGGCAGCGATGTGCATTCTGCAGGGGAAGAGTGTATGGAAGAGGCCTATTAGATGGTAACCCCCTGCTCTATATGCCATTATAGGCTTTCCTGCAGAGATCCTATAGAGTCACTGATCCAATGTTCTGATGTTGAAGCGCTCACTGTGGCATCATCAGCTCTGTGCTTATTCATTTGATCTCATTGACTGCAACATACCCAAAGTGTTACCCTAAAGAACACTGGACATTCAAGTTGGACATTATGGTTTAAATGGTGTTTCACTTAAAACAAGATAAGGAAAATCACATAAAAGAGGATAGCCAGTTTAGCCATATGCTACAAAATAATGTGCAACACTGGTAAAGATTCAGCACACTATTTGACTAGACTATTCCTAATTGCTTCAAATAAATCTACAGTAGTTGTATATTTTATGCATTGTTGTTTTTTGCACTTAATGTTGTTCAGTAGATATTGCAGATGTAATGCTTGTTTTTCCCGCTCAAAACTGCATTTATTATAAACTGCATAATTTGTCTAAATTGAACATTGTGCTGCACATTTGTTAAATTATACAGTCGCAAGGGGCTTTGAATTACAGATGCAGAAACTAGACTGATTATTGAAGATTTGTGTCTTGCCTTCTGGACATACATTTGAAGGCGCACAAAGTGTGTGTGTGTTACTTGTGTGTTTGCTTGATGGTAAACAAACATACACAATGCAGTGACAGTGGCTTCCTTATACTGTAGATATCAGAAATCAAGGCTTCTTCACAAAAGCTAATAGAAAAACCCCAGGATGAGAAAAGGCTAAGAGCAGAAAAGGTCAGGTCCTGTGAGGAAAAATGGTGGCATTTCCCAATCTCAATTTGAGTAGAGAGAGCGATAGCAGACTTATCACAGAGAGGAAGTCTATCTCTGCTTCCAGGTCAAGAGGATGGCTAAGACCTGATCACTGGGTCTGAAATCCACCTCAGAATAAGTGTTGCACACACACACAATTATGGTGCAGTTCATATAAGATTGTCAGGGACATCATCATATTGAGAGGGGGTGCCAACAGATTCAGTGGGTGAGATTGGGAGGGAGAATAGAATGAAAACCCTTTGTAGACTATGAGATACTGTCAGTGTGGTAAAAAAATAAATCCATCACGAAGACACATTTGGTAGGTCGCCCCACCTAACCTCATTAACACTACAGAGCCAATCGGGTGGCACACATGCCAGCACATAAATAGCACTGGCAAAGATACTCAGCTTTTCTAACTGAGAGAGAAAATCACAATTACAACCACATCTTCACAAGCCACACAACTGTCTTTTCTCACAGTTTGATTTGAACACTGTGATCTTTGCGGTATCGTAATCTCTGTGCTCCCTTATTGTAGTCAATGTCGACTGATCTGTGTTTTGACGCATGACTAAATCCAGCACATCACTGACTGTCTTAGCCATTATGCACATCATACAGTTGATAAGAGGTGTCATTGGTAGAGCAAGACAGGGTTGAAGAACATCCCCTCTGTGCTCAAATTAGTAACCATCATTTCCCATCCAACATAAAGAGATGTCTCTTCTTAATATGGCTCATCGCCTTGCATCAAATATGACATGCTATTAGACGAGACATCAAAAATGCATCATGTCATCCTTTATACATTTTCTGCGGCAGGAATTGGATTTGTTTCATCTATTCCATGCTATCATAGACATATAGGCTATTTAGACAAACACAATGGAATTGTATTTTTCCACAGCATGCACAATCAGAGATGTTATTTTCCATCAGAGGTTTTAATTCTTTATCAGTCATAAGGGAACTATTAAGCAGGCAGAGCGTAGAATTGTTTCTATTGTGTACAGTATGTTCTGTGTTTGGACAAGAAGTAATTTCCCTGTCTACCAGTTGCCATGGCACTGAGAAGAAAATATCTTACATTTTGGAGTGAGGGTCTGGTTCTTTTTATACTTTAGGCTCTTAGCCAAACCACTCCGATCCAGATTAAGTGAAAGTGAAAATCTCTAGGCCTAATGATGAGGACGCAGGGCACACAATTCAATGTCCACATTAATTCACAGCACCCTCAAGAGTTTCTGTTATATTATGACCACTGTTTCAGTCAACCCATGCTGCGAACCAGCCCCTGCTCTCCTACTCTTTTTCTTTGTCTGAAAAAGCTTTTTAGACTGAATAACTAGCCTCTCCTTGACTCTGAGCCTTTGGACAACTTGTAAAGGACTTGCCGTACTAATCCTAATGGCAAGCAATCCCTTTTGTATCCTTTCATATGAGAATGAAACATTGTTAATTCAGTAGAGATGTCTTTCTGCCATGTTGCACTTCCTAAAAACCATGTTGGAGTTTACTCATTAGGGGTATAGTACATGCTGTTTTGAGAAGCAACCTTCAGGGTGTCTAAATATTAATGTAGTCGCTTACAGTTTTCATGGCATCTTTGTTTTTAATTATTGTAATAGGCTCCAATACTCCATACTGGACAGTACTGGCTTACTTTCTCCCCTGGTCATTATCATGGAGAAGGCTTTCACTGAGCAGGAATAAGTGACATCTTGCTAAAGCATGCTGGGAGCTGTCAGGCCTAAGGGTGTGTAACGAACAGTAGTTGGAGGCCCCTCCCATCAATACTTTACTCTACATGAAGTAACAGGCATTAAAAAGCCTACACTCCTAAGACTCCTAATTCTATAACAGTCCCAACATACTGTATCAATCAGAGCATCCCACATACTCCCTTATACTGCATGTAATGCAAATACAAAATTATGAATGGCTATGCTTGTTAATATAAATTGCAATACATCTACAAACAAGCTATAACTGTTATTTCCAGGGAGCTGTATTTTTGTTGACTTTGTAAGAGTAGAGAAGGCGAGGAAGTGACAGGGGCATTGACTGTGAGAGGAAGAGTTTCGGCCTCCCTCCGAGGAGGAGTTTATGAAAGGGGACCTAGCAAATGGCTGTTGACAGGGCAGGAGGTATTCATCAAAGAAACAAGCTGTGAGAGCACTGAGACCAGAGTTAAGGCTGGAATGAATCTCATTGAAACAAATCTAATCTAAGTTCAGCCACAGAAGCCATTTATAACCCTATAACATCACAACATGCATCTGCAGAGAGGAGAGAGAAAGAGAGAGGGGGGGGGGGGGGGGGGCAGAGGGGGGAATGTCCTCCCCTCATGACCAACTGATCAATCATTTCTCTCATGCAGTAGTTACTCATTTTCGTAGTACAGCCCAATTTACCATACCGTGTATTTGATGAATAAATGAATAAATGCATACATACATAGGCATTGCCATTTGAGCGTACAATTTCATAGAGTAACACAGTACATGTTGAAGCATTCAAAGAAGAAAACACTGTAGTTTTGACTAGACTGTCATGTCTTCAATTCATGAGTGCCTCTGGGTCAGTGGAAATCCATCCATCTCCAAAGCTCTACAGACCTGACGGTTAACCTGTTTAAACCAGACATATTCCCTTTAACTCTTTGACTGCAGACAAGTCTTCTCCGGGGATGTGCTGGCTAATACAAACCAGTGTAGAGGCAGGCCCTATTATGCTGCTCTTCACTATTGTCTTCTGACTGCTGTTCAATACACATTTATCTCTGATAATAGAGAGTGAATACAATAAATAACAGATGTTGTGTGTGATTCATCACCTTAACATACTTTTATTGGCTGTTGCAGTCATAGTCACTGGAGTAATAGTAAACAAACACAGAAGGAATGACCAGAAACTCACATTAAACACCCACTGGATTTCTTGAAAATAGGGGAGCAGCAGCTTGATGAAAGATATTGTTTTATTAGTTCTAAGAGTCAAGCTAGCAATATTTCATTCAAGGGATTTCAAGGAAAATGTATAGATAATCTCTTCTAGTATCAGTGGTTTATAAGCAGAGAAATTGGACAATGTGAATGGAGTTTTGGGCCAACTCAGGAAAATTGGCAATCATTTAAGTTTCAAGTTTTATTAGTGGTATGTCGTATTTAAAGACATCCTCCATAAATGTTTGAACTTTTACTGTTTAAAAGCGATATCCCAAGTATAAATACAGTAAATAAAAAATACAAAGTTGTATCATCACAAACACCAGATAGGTGCAGTGATGTGTTGATTTACAGGGTCAGCCATACCAGTACAGCACCCCTGGAGCAAAGTTAGGTTAAGTGCCTTGCTCAAGGGCACATCGATTTTTCACCTTCACCTCAGGTATTCGAACCAGCAAGCTTTTGGTTACTGGCTCAACACTCTAACAACTAGGCCATATGCACACACACTAAACGGTAAAAAATTACAAAATTACTTTAGTTTTTTTTATAAAACTGCAAACTTCAAGAAGTAGGTCATTCAATGAGTTGGTCTGATGGGATTTTGTGATGTCATCAGCCTCCTCCCTTGCTTGAGGAACAATAGAGGAGCAATAGAGAACGAAAAACTTACCTGGACCACCTATTGAGAATATGCCTTTCGTAAATAAATCAGGTGTTAAATTAGGTAAAAGTAGACTGGAGTGCCACTTTAATGATCCACTAATGTGAGTGCTGGCCCTGAATGGTTCTCAGTGGACTTCAGAGGCTCTGACAGTGTACCTCAGGCAGCTCCATGAGGTTTCCCAGCCAAACACAGAGCTCCCTCCTCACCACGCTCCCTGAGTAATCCATGATCAAAGGTCCCAGGGAAATGGGGATGGATTTCCGCTCTAACAACCAGACTTTTTCTGATAGGGAAAATTGAAGCCATCTTTCTTTATCTTCATTCTGCAGGTTAGCTCTCAGTGGTTTAGAGAGATAGACCTTGCCATGATAGTGCAGCCTGGCACAATGCAGAACACACAGGCAGATATGACTGAACGCTTCTCAGTGCGTTTGATGTCTGTTTTCACCCCCTGCATTAATGTTCCCCCATGAACAACAAAATTGATGATAAGCAAAATGTGAAACAGCAGTCCAGTGCTCAAAATTTCCCAACGAGACCAACAGGATGTGGTCTCAAGCAATTATTTCTCCAGACTTTGAATTGAATGTCTGATTGATGGTGTGTTATTCTCCAAATAACATTTGAAATACGATCATCAAAATTTTTGTCACTTTAATCAGTGAAGGAGACTGATAGGTTTATTGTGTATGGGGGACTTTGAGTACAGGGACTGTGAGTTAGTATTTGCTCCTGACATTTCATAGCATAATTACGATTCCTCTCATAACAGTTTCTGCCCATGTTTATAGTGGTTTAATTTCACTCCCATTGCTTTATTATACTGTCACAGTGTTGAAGAGGAATATCAATTCTGCTCTCCCCTTTTTAGTTAATATTTATGTTACTATGTTCCATCTCCTCCCTATCTGTGCTTGGTGATCCGTGCCTCTGGTGGTGACAGCAGAGTGAGATGGGAGACTAGTGGCCTGATCTACAGAGCTGTGAAAAAGTATTTGCCCACTTTCTAATTCTCTTTACTTTTGCATATTTTTGATACTGAATGTTATCAGATCTTCAACCAAAACCTAATATTAGATAAAGATAACCTGAGAGAACAGATAACACAACAATTACATACTTATTTCATAAAACAAAGTTATGCAACACCCATTGCCCCTGTGTGAAAAAATAATTGCCCCCTTACACTGAATAACTGGTTCTGCCACCTTTAGCTGCAATGACTGCAACCAAACGCTTCCTGTAGTTGTTGATCAGTCTCTCACGTTGCTGCAATGACTTCAAACCAAACACTCCCTGTAGTTGTTGATCAGTCTCTCACGTTGCTGCAATGACTTCAAACCAAACACTCCCTGTAGTTGTTGATCAGTCTCTCACGTTGCTGTGGAGGAATTTTGGCCCACTCTTCAATGCAGAACTGCTTTAACTCTGCAACATTTGTGGGTTTTCAAGCATGAACTGCTCGTTTCAAGTCCTGCCACAACATCTCAATTGGGATTAGGTCTGGACTTTGACTAGGCCATTTCAAAACTTCAAATTTGTTGCTTTACATTTTCATGTAGACTTCATTGTGTGTTTTGGATAATTATCTTGCTGCATGACCCAGCTGTGCTTCAGCTTCAACTTGCAAACGGATGGCCTGACATTCTCCTGTAGAATTATCTGATACAGAGCAGTATTCATGGTTCCTTCTATTAATGAAAGTCTTCCAGGTCCTGAGGCAGCAAAGCATCCCCAAACCATCACACTACCACCACCATGGTTGACCATTGGTATAAGATTCTTACTGTGGAATGCAGGTTTTCACCAGGCATAATGGGACCCATGTCGTCAAAAATAGAGAAAATCAGAAAGGAGGCAAATACTTTTTCACTGCACTGTATATGGCATTCTATCCAGAGACAAAGGATCCGTCACACACAACACTCCGAACCCAGTCAACCACAACCACACAGAGAGAGGGAGGGAGGTAGGGTGGAGAGAGAAAAAGAGAGTTTGTTGAGTGTTCCCATATGACGTAAGTAAGACCAAGGAGCTGATCGTGGACTACAGGAGAAAGAGGGGAGAGCACACCCCTATCCACATCGACGGCTCTGTAGTGGAGCGGATCGAGAGCTTCAAGTTCCTTGGCGTCTACATCACTAAGGAATTAACATGGTCCACACACACCTGCATATTCACGAAGAGGGCACAACATCTCATCTTCCCCCTCAGGAGGCAGAAAAGATATGGCATGGGCCCTTCTGATTCTCAAAAAGTTCCACAGCTGCACTATCGAGAGCATTGCCGCTTGGTATGGAAAATGCATCGCCCTCAACCGCAACGAGCTACAGAGGGGGGTGTGGACATCCCAGTAAATCACTGTAGGGCTGAGCTCCCTACCATCCAGGACCTCTATACCATGCAGGGTCAGAGGAAGGCCCGAGAAATTGCCAAAGACCAGCCACCCAAGCCATAAACCAGGGTTATTCAACTCTTACCCTACGAGGTCTGCAGCCTGCTGGTTTCCTGTTCTACCTGATAATTAATTGCTGTTTAGACCTGTTGTCCCAGGTCTAAATCAGTCCCTGATTAGAGGGGAACAATGAAAACATGCAGTGGAACTGGCTTCTAGGTCCAGAGTTGAGTTTGAGGGCCATAGACTGTTCACTCTGCTACCATCCGCCAAACGGTATTGGAGCATCAGCTGTTGGACCAACAGACACCGAGACAGCTTCTACCCCTAAGCCATTAGACTGCTAAATAGGAAGACTGCTAAATAGTTAATTAAATGGTAACCAGGACTATCTGCACTGACCCTATGCACTCTCACAATACCATATATACACTGTATACTGTGTACACAGTACCAGTCAAAGGTTTGGGTTGTTACTTTGAACAATCTCAAATATTAAGTATATTTTTATTTGTATTAACACTTTTTTGTTACAATTCCATGTGTTATTTTATAGTTTTGTTGTCTTCACTATTATTCTACAATGTAGAAAATAGTAAAAATAAAGATTTGATTTGAAAAACCCTTGATTGAGTAGGTGTGTCTAAATGTTTTACTGGTACTGTATATATATACACAGTATTTATACACACACACTAAATATTCACACACACACACACTCACACACTACACTAACACTCACACAAAAAAACTCAAATAAATTACCCCCACACACACCAAACAAAAAGGGTCACAGGAAGTGATACAGCCCAGGAGAGACTTCAGCTCAAACTAACTCCATTAGCCATGTGTGTTAGAAGAAGTCATCGTGTGCTCTGGCAAAACCTAGGCTCCACCATGCATCCGGAATACATTCACTTCCTGTGGGCAGCCACTAAGAAACACCAAACAGGGGGTTTAAATACATGCAGCTCAAGTCACATGACCAGGCAATTAAGCAATATAAAAAGCTTGTTAGGTTAAACATGCAAATTGGTCACACTTATGACACACACACTGTATATGGCATACAAACACACTTCTACATTCGTCATATGGTGCTGCTACTCTGTTCTTTATCTAATCTATTTTATCTCTCTTTCTTCAACCATATGACTAGAAAACTAGAGACAGAGGAAGTGTGGGGGACAGAGAGAGATCAGAGGWTGGAAACTAGGCGGATGTCCAGATGCCCAGACTGACTGATTCATGCTCTGGAGCCTCCAAAACACAGAGAGGGTGATTGGCAGACACATCTGACGTGTCGGGAGAAACTGTGAGGACAGAAAGAAACAACCCAGGAAACAACCAGGATGGAGTCAAACAAATCTACAAGGCAAACAGAGTCAATAATACATCAGTCAGACTGCTTATGTTTTGTGGTTCTAGGAAACATGAAAATAAAGAAGACACAGACTAAAGAAACATGCCTAAAGGCTGCCTGGATAACAGTATACCTTTCAAAAACAGTACCTTTCTGTTTGCCCCTCACGTTAAAGAGGAACAATAATGCAACAAAGTGAAGACCCTCACCCCACCCCTCAAAAAGGCTAAACGATGCAGGTTAAATCCTTTTGAATTCAATCACTTTTTGACAGCATTCCTGTTGATTTTAACAAAACCTTCCATACATATTCCCCATGGAAGAAGTGGTCAGAAAGGGATTTTTGGACCTGAATGACAAAACATTAAGAAGATTAAGGTGCTCAAAGTTGACKCATTTTGCATACCCCACCATACCATGAGACATTCTTGTCTTCATCACTGGAAAAGATAAACGTTTGAGATTGATATCATTTAAAAGCTTTAGAACAATGTTGCAAACTGTTTTATTATTTCTTTAAAAAATGTCATTTTTAAACCATTAACGACAATTATCAAAGAATTCATAACCCCGATTTCATATTCACCTACTTACTGTATGTTGTAGCTTAGACCTTGTTTTACATCATCTGAGGCTTTTGTGTTGTGCCTGCCATCGGTTGACACACTACATGCTCTTGAATACATGGTGGGTGTCATTTCAATCATAGAAATATAATCCATAGAATGGACCCATCCCTTCAGACCACTGCAATTTAGCTGGTACATCATTGAAATTTCAATTGAATTGACATTTTAACTTCTGATTACTACCACAAAGATGTTAGCCGGTCCACCCACCATGGAATGTTAACTTAAATGGTCATGTCTATTCTATTATCTGTATTTCTATGATTTCAATACATTTCCTATGGAGGATTGGCTGTATAATTTAAAACAACAGATATTCCCCTTCAAGTCAACATTCTCTGATGTGTGGACCTCCAACCATCTTGTGGTACCATTTTAAAGTTTACATTTCAATGTATTCAAATTTTAGGACATTTATCAGCCAAAACACCTATCCTGTATTCAAGAGCATTTTGTGTTTCGACAGATGGCGGGCAAAACACAAAAATCTTAGATGTAAAATAGGGTCTAAGCTACAACACTGGCGAACATAAAAAACATTGGAGTTTACAGAGTTTTTGATAATTGACGTTAAAGGTGAAGAAAAGGGCATCATTTTCCCTTCATAATTTATAAAATAGCTTGACAACTCTGCATGTAAGCTTTTAAATTATATCAATCTCAAACGTTTATCTTTTCCAGTGATGAAGACATGGATGTCTCATGGTATGGTGGGGTATGCAAAATGAGTTAACTTTGAACACCTTTATCTCTTGAATGTTTTGACATTCAGGTCCAAAAAGTCACTTTCTGAGCATTTCTACAATGGGCGAATATATATGGAAGGTTTCGTTCAAATCGAAAGGGGTGCTGTGAAAAAGTGATTGAATTAAAATGGATTTACCAGGTCCTCAAATCTGACAGCTGCACATCGGTTTGCAAAAAACTATGTTGACAACCCTTTGAACCTCTACCTTTCATTTATCACATTGAAGAACCTTACTTGAAATAAAATAAATAAATAAAAATCTCTGACACCAAGATATGAGCTTGCAGTTAATAAGCCTAGGCGTCCCACTAGCGGGACAACTTCCGGTGAAACTGAAATAAATAATCATAAACATTATGAATATTAAACATTTAGGTACATATAAGTGTCTTATATCGGTTGAAAGCTTAAAATCTTGTTAATCTAACTGCACTGTCCAGTTTACAGTAGCTATTACAGTGAAAACATGCCATGCGATTGTTTGAGGACGGCGCCCCACATCAAAATAAATTTCCACCGGCACAGGTTTCATAAATTCACAAATAGCGATTAAATATTCACTTACCTTTTGAAAATCTTCCTCTGATTTGTCATCCAAAGGGTCCCAGCTATAACATGTAGTGTCATTTTGTTAGATAAAATCCTTCTTTATATCCCAAAAAGTCAGTTTAGTTGGCGTCATCGATTTGAGTAATCCACTCAATCAACATGTAGAGAAAGGAATCCGAAAATCTACCCCTAAAATTTGTTTCAACAAGTAAAAATACATTTCTATTTACTCCTCAGATACCCTAAAATGTAATCAAACTATAATATTTCATACGGAAAGAGGTATGTTCAATAGGAAACCAATTTTAGCAGGGGTGCTTCCTGTCTACATGGCGCGCGCAAACACGAATTTCCAAGACTGTGACCCTGTACTAAAACTGATATTTCTTATTCGTTTTTGAAGTTACAAGCCTGAAACCTTGAACATAGACTGCTGACACCCTGTGGAAGCCATAGGAATTGCATCCAGGGTGCAAATTCTCAGTATGACCTTATACTTGAGAGGATGGTCTCTCTCAACAACCAAAAATTCTGCTTGGTTTTTCTTTGGATTTTCTCCTACCATATGTATTGTGTTATATTCTCCTACATTATTTAAATATTTCTACAAACTTCAATGTGTTTTCTTTCCAATGGTACCAATTATATGCATATTCTGGCTTCAGGGCCTGAGCAACAGGCAGATTACTTTGGGCACGTCAATCAGGCGGAAATTGAGAAAGAATAAGTTAAGGTAACTTCGAACTAGTATTTTGTCCTTTGATGATGGCTCCATATACCACAGTATATTTTCTCGAAAAAAAAATCTAAGTCTGTATAAAAAGATAAGTCACATATTAAACAAAACATGTCGGTTTGAACAGTGTTGTTCTCATCTCAGTGTAAAAGTTAATTAGTAGCCTTTCTGTAAATATCACAGTGGAAAACTACTTAAGTACAGTAGGTGGTATCCCATTCAGCAGCTTGTTAACAGCTCAGAGACACACTGTGAACTCCAGACTAGTAGGCTATATTAGAGCTGACACACAGATATGTGTGGATAAATAAAACTAGCTGGAAAACACAAATAAACAAGTAACTATTTTTGACCATAACCAGCACTGTCCATGTTCATCTAAGTAGAAGAACATGGACAGTGCAGTGCAGCGCAGCTGTGGTAAGGGCAGTTTCACCACGTAGGAGTGAAGTTTGTTGTCTGGAAATTGACAACTGGACAGTGTGAAGTCTTACTTTATTAAAGAGCTACCTTACTGAGATATACAACTCAGAAACATTGACACGTGGATAAAAACCAGACCAATGAAATAAGAATTGTGTTGGACTACTACTTTGTGCCAATCAAGAGGTTTAAATGTGCAGTACAGCCATTCAACCAAATGGACCTTGGTAGCCTGCCAACTGCACAATAACCTTTATTCAAGTGCTAATACATGCAGGATTGAAAGCCATCCTTGCTAATCAGTGCAACTGCCAAGGCAGTATCATAAAAGCCTGTTCCCATAACTACTGCTCAGATAAATAAAAGTAATGATGAACAGTCTCTCTCTCTCTCTCTCTCTCTCTCTCTCTCTCTCTCTCTCTCTCTCTCTCTCTCTCTCTCTCTCTCTCTCTCTCTCTCTCTCCTCGTTCTCACAACTATGACCCTGGATGAGATTTCACCTGGTAAATCAATACATTATTTAGTACCATGAACACCTGGTGAAATTAAACAGGAGCAGAATGGCACTCCAGAGCATGTCTTTGTGGCCTGCTGCGTAGGAGGAAACCAATCAGCAGGAGAAAATCCTACTCCCACACTGAGCAGTGCAAATGTAAATGGTTGGTTGAAAACCAACACTGTACTGCCAGAGCATTGACACACAATTGTACCCAGAAAGGTTCACTGCATTGCAGAAAGAAAGAAACAGGCAAGTATTTGTTAAGAAATACATTCATTAAGATGCAGTTATAGGGCCTAACACATTGTAAGACTTGTCATAAGCTTGTATTACTCCCTTACAATGTCTAGTTTAATCTCACAATGATCCCGATTAGATTATTTTCATGAAATCTACTTGATTGTGGTGGAATATAGAGCTCCAGACACTGGTTCTCTAATGTCATACAGAGCACATTAGAGTGGTGTTTCACATAAGCACTATGATAGTCGCATGTTGATGTTTATTCTCGTGAGTTTTGTCCTGGAGGCAGAACTGAGCGATTTCCCAATAGCAGTGGTGGAAAAAGTACCCAATTGTCAGGGAAAAAATATAGATACCTTAATAGAAAGTTACTCAAGTAAAAGTGAGTCAGCCAATAAAATACTACTTGAGTAAAAGTCTAAAAGTATTTGGTTTTAAATATACTTAAGTATCAAAATTAAATGTAATTGCTAAAATATACTTAAGTATCAAAAGTCTGAGTCTATTGTCTCGGACAATATTTACAAAAAATTTTTTTTTCTATTTAGTGAGTCCGTCAACCCAGAGACAGTAGGGATGACCAAGGGTTCTTTTGATAAATATGTGAATTTGACAATTTTCCTGTCCTGCTAAGCATTCAAAAAGTAACAAGTACTTTTGGCTGTCAGAGAAAATGTATGGAGTAAAAAGTACAATATTTTCTTTAGGAATGTAGTGAAGTAAAGTAATAAATAGTAAATAGTAAAGTACAGATACATCAAAAAGCTACTTAATTAAGTAGTACTTTAAAGTATTTACAAAATACCAGTGTACAAAAGTACAAAATACCAGTGCCCATTAGATAGGCAAGCTACAAAGGGTTAGGTTTAAAATCAGATTTTATGACTTTGTGGCTGTGCCAGCTAGTGACCACTCTGCAGAGTTGCCTCCAGAACAAGATTCATGACGAAAAATGCTAACCTCACAAAACCATGAATCACAGAATAGCCCTGAACCAGATTCTGCTATAAAAGCCCTAATCCTGATTCACTTGCATAGATCACAAAACTGGTAGAAGCCACAATGGAGATCACACACATTACAGCCATGGTCAGATTTGAGATCTCATCAAGCGTCACAGCTGACCATGACAATTACCAGGGTAACGCTCCTTCCTCCAGGGACTGCGGTGGAAAGAAGAAGAAAAGGAATTGATAACCCAATATGCCACAGCCATAGTAATATGATAGCTCTTGGTTTAGTAAAGCAAGATTTATTGCACCATAGAAACATAATGCTGTTCCCTGGCAGAGTCCTGATGGCATTGTATTTCATTTAAGTGGCTGCTCTGCACACAGCTATATTGGCCATTTGTAAGTTAAATGGAACATGGTTTTGATTTTGATAAGAATGCGAGATGAATTCGTTTCTTATTCATTACCTGTCACAACACAACTATGTGGAGAAGGCTATGTACGCCTATACAGTGACACGCACAGACATGCACACACTCAGTAAGGCAGGCTTGCATGAACGCCTGCATGCATGGATGGCGGCTCACATTGCAACACAAACGCACCAGTGAAATGCACACGCAAAGCTCATTAGCATGGGGGGGCTACATTTAGTGTCCCTGCTGCTCCACCAGACTGACAGAGAAGATAAAGGAGCAGGCCATGTGATGCTGACAGACACACAGCCTCTCTGTGACCTGGCCTGTGTTTGGTGTTAATCAGGGCCAGTCCAATACATCCAGTCCCTCCCTGCTGTGCTTGGAAAAAGAGGATGAGAAAACAGTTCACAGAGGGAGCAGAAGATAAGATGACAGGCTGGCGGGCAGAAGAAAGAGATAAGAATCGAGCCAGCTTTGCAGTGTAAAAATGAATAATCATGAACACAAGAGTTTACCGAACTGAAGAAAAGCAACCATCTGAATTTTGCCTCTCACGTCAAGAATAATAATATCCACATTACGTCAATACATCCACTATTGTGTGCTTTTTACAACATTACGTACTATTACCTGTGTAAAATGTAGTCCTGAACATTGATGATGATCTATGACATGTTTAGGAATGGGGAAAGCCTCTTTTGGAGCGGACGTAACAACCTATAATATTCATGAGGTTGAGGTCATGTTCAGTCAACTGCTAACATGAATATCACCACACTGACCCTGACAGCCAGTCACTCTGTCTCTTTTATCATTTTAGATGATTTAAAAGTGTCTACTCTAAGCCACTCTAACATTTTGTCCTTAGATTGATCTCTAGGTTTTCTGTCTTGGTATTCCTGATATTGCATTTCATAGGATATGAAATGATAAACTAGGCTGGGAGGAAAGAACTGATTTCTTATCTCTGCTCAGATGGTTATCTCACCCTGCCCACCTGATTCTGTAGAGCTAGTTTATTGATTTTGCCTTGTAGGCATGCTAGGTCTGCTGTATGGGTACCATACTGATCATACATCTTGTCAGAAGCCAGATGAACTGGAAGCTTTCAAGTTTATGCGATAAGTCTGTAAGTGAGAGAGAAGGGGGTGTACTGAATAGGATCAGGTCAAGATGTAGTCTAAGGTTCGGATGATATAACGTTGATTATGTGGATGTGCTGAGCTGAGTTTTACATTCGTTTTTCTGGTATCTTTTCTTACAGCAAATATCAGGTAATAAAATAGAATATTATTAACGTTTCAGTATGCACTGTAGTTGCCTAGTATAGCACATTGCCTTCTGCATTGCTCAAGGAAAAGTAAGCCGGGCCAAATTTGACTACATCAGTGGGAGAATAATAAACAATATAACTTTATGCATCGTGTGCATCAAATATGACAGCCCACAATCCATACCAGCACATTTAGACAATTCAACAATCTGAATGCATTGAAGAGTTCAGGGAGCCGTAGTGAAACAAATGACACGACAACATTAGTCATCACCAACAGCGGAGGCCATTTTGTAGTAATCCCTTGAATTACATGTTGTTTGAAGAACTTCCTAGCAGTGGCAAAGAGCATTTTTTCCACTTGGTAAACTCGAATCAGACAGTTTCCATTATTTCACATAATTTTCACATTGTTGTATTTCAATTTCTGACTGTCTCAAAATGCTTCCATAATTCTGATTAGTGATGGAGCGACTCACATCCAAACACAAAAGGCAGTTTCTCTCTTGGCCTTTTGAGATCCGGCCAGGCAAAAGCTCAGTTAATTAGAAATGAACAAAGAGAAGGAAGTGAACAAAGTGATGTGTTTAATAACCCAGCAGAGTGAAGAGGATCGAGGGAAAACACTCCAGACAGACAAGAGTATATGACAGAAGACTGAGGAAATGATTCAGCATTAAGGCCGAGATGAAAAGGTATGGTAACACATGGTAATGGCCATCAAACCAGTCCAATATAAAGCGTTGGAGGGCTAGAGCGCTGTCACAGTGCATTGAGTGGATAAATCCAGGACCATGGACAGATCCGTGAAGGGTCATCAGTAATCTTAGCTTTAGCTCAGTGTTGAATTGCTTTGCTCTTATTTTCAGCACCATGGACAGAGAGTTCATTCTGTTCCGATTCTGTTCCCTCAGAGCTGGGAGATGTGAGGAAATCTGCTTGACAGATACTGTAGCCGCTGTGGTTCTACATACCGTGTGGAGACATAGTTTAAATCATTGCATTATAGAATAGTTTTCTTTCAGATTCACCTCTTTTCATCCTTCCTGATACGAGCAGACAAGCTGGTTCACAGAAACTGCAGCTCAAATGTCAAATCAGGTACTTTTTCTTCTCTGTATAATGGAAACATTATTTAGGGCTTCAAGGGAATTAAATGTCAAAGTGACTGTTAAAGTGCACTCTGATCTTCCATATCTCATCAAATAGTTAGTACAGCACACCTCCACTCCAACCAATCCACAGTGCTAGAAAAGATTGTTGAGTCCATACAGAGCTTCAGTGTTTTATACTTTTTATAAACACTTAGCTGTTTGTATGTTTTATATTTCTAAGACACATATTTCTAAGACACATACATATTAGTCTTTTTCAAAACAATACAGCAAAAACAGTAAAGAGTAACAACAAAAACAATACAACTAAATGATAAATAAATGTTAACAGAAGTTGCCATCCAGTACGTACAGAATAATATACAAAGTAAGTATACAGAGTTGTGATATATTATTAGTTAATCAGGACTTCATTTTTATACTGAATGATATCCATTTCTCCCAGCTACTTTCTCCCAGTTACAAATACAGGTTTTTGGAGTCTTGAGGCATATGTCAAGCTTTCCATATTAAATATTTTTTCGATTATACTTTTCCATTGTTCACATTTTGGGACTTCTACTTTATACCAGTTACCTATTATGGCTTTTTTAATTGCAGCAAGGATAACTTTTTTTTGTCACTGCCCATCACATTCGCTGAAATATTACCAAGATACATTACAGGGCAAGTTCTAGGGACTTCATATCCTTATACATCTCTTAACACTGAAAATACATTGTCCCAAAATAATGATATCTTCTGACATTCCACCAAAACATGGGTGTTGTTGGCATCAACATGGCCATACAGCCACCAGCATGGCTTTTGCATACCTAGGTGTTGACTTTTGATTCTAGGAGTGATAAAAAAAACAGGTCGTATTTTTCCAACAAAATTTTCTCCATGTTCTTTTGAGTTTGTAGAAGTATGTTGAGTACTGCATATYTTGTCCCAGTCTTCCTCTGAGAAGTCTATATTCAGTTCCTTTCCCACATGTTGCTTTAATATAAAGAGTTCAGTCTTTTCTAGAGGCTATCAGGCCAGGACAGAGCGAAGATAAAACATTCCATAAATGTTTTATCATAGATACCTGGTGTAAGTTTTGGATCAAATGCAAACCATTTCAACATTCTGATTTCCTTTTCCAGCTGTATTGTATCCTCATTCAAAACCAGAGATCTAGTGTAAATGATGATATAGTGTTAAGTATTCCTGTTAACGTCCCAAATGTGTCCCTGCTACAGACCGGATTGGGCGACCTTGAACGGCAGCCTCAATATCTTTCCATATAGCACTGTATTGTGAGTCACACCAACACACCAGTGGGCTAAATTGTGCAGCTAAGTAGTATTCCCTAAGATTAGGGAGTGCCACCCCCCCACCCCACCCTTTGTCTTTAGGGAGCTGTAGAGTCTAATATATAATCCTTGGTTTCCTGCCATTCCAAATGAACCGTGATATTAACTTGTCCCACAGATTGAATTGTTTCATGGGGTCCTCAACTTGTAGAGACTGGAATAGGTAAAGCAATCTGGGGAAAATATACATTTTAACTGTCTCTATTCTACAGCTGAAATCTAAGGGAGAAGGGACCATCTCTCTATATCTTTAAGAATATGTAGGATAATTGGTTTATCATTTGTTATATATAGCTCCAATCAAATCAAATTGTATTGGTCAAATACACATGGTTAGCAGATGTTATTTAGAGTGTAGTGAAATGCTTGTGCTTCTAGTTCCCGACAGTGCATAAATATCTAACATGTAATCTAACAATTCCACAACAACTACCTAATACACACACATCTAAGTAAAGGGATGGAATAAGAATATATACATAGAAATATATGGATGAGCAATGACCGAGCGGCAAAGGCAAGATGCAATAGATGGTATAAAATACAGCATATACATATGGGATAAGTAATGCAAGATATGTAAACACTATTAAAGGGGCATTATTAAAGTGACTAGTGATCCATTTATTAGACTGGCCAATGATTTCAAGTCTGTATGTAGGCAGCAGCCTCTCTGTGTTGGTGATGGCTGTTTAACAGTCTGATGGCCTTGAGATAGAAGCTGTTTTTCAGTCTCTCGGTCCCAGCTTTGATGCACCTGTACTGACCTCGCCTTCTGGATGGTAGCAGGGTGAACAGGCAATGGCTCGGGTGGTTGTTGTCCTTGATTATCTTTTGAACCTTCCTGTGACATCGGGTGCTGTAGGTGTCCTGGAGGGCAGGTAGTTTCCCCCCGGTGATGCGTTGTGCAGACTGCACCACCCTCTGGAGAGCCTTGCGGTTGTGGGTGGTGCAGTTGCGGTACCAGGCGTTGATGCAGCCCTACAGGATGCTCTCAATTGTGCATCTGTAAAAGTTTGTTTTCGGTGACAAGTCAAATTTCTTCAGCCTTCTGAGGTTGAAGAGGTGCTGTTGCGCCTTCTTCACCACACTGTTTGTGTGGGTGGACCATTTCAGTTTGTCCGTGATGTGTACGCCGAGGAACTTAAAACTTTCCACCTCCTCTACTGCTGTCCCATAGATGTGGATAGGGGGGTGCTCCCTCTGTTGTTTCCCGAAGTCCACGATCATCTCCTTTGTTTTGTTGATGTTGAGTGAGAGGTTTGTTAACATCCTTTGTTAGGTTTACCCCTAGATATTTAACCTTTTTGGAATTCCAAACCAAATGTATATTTTATTTCCTGCGATGGGGTGTAATTAAAACATTTAATTTGTGTCTTGTATACATTAACTTTGTATCCTGGAAAATAACCATATTCTTCCAGAATGTTACTTAATTTTGGGAAGCAAGTGTTAGGGTCAGTCATGTAAAATAGCACATCATCAGCATACAAGGCAGTGTTATGCTCTTTTCCTCTAATGCAAATATCTTTTAATTCATAATTTAGCCTTATCGCTTGGTCAAGGCGCTTAATATACAAGGCAAATAAAGCAGGTGAGGTGCAACATCCCTGCTGTGTGCTGCGTTGTAAAGTTATTTTATTTGTCAGGTGGCCGTTCACTTTAATTCTAGCTGTAGGTTAATGATAAATGGTTTTAAAACATTGGATTGCGTCTTTTTTGTGCCAAATCTCTCTAAAACTTGATATAAATAAGTCCAATTAACACTATCAAAAGTATTTTCTGCATCTAACATGACTAATAGTGCTTCTGAATTGTTTTCCTTAATCTGGTTAATGATATGTAGAGATCTTCTGATGTTATCTTGGGTTTGACAGCCTCTACTAAACCCAGTTTGCTCCAAATCAATTAGACACTGCATAAAAGTTTCAAGTCTCTAGGTAATAATCGAGGTGTATAGTTTATAGCAGTGGGGGCTCCTCAGTTGGAGGAAGGGGAGGACCATCCTCCTCAGTGAATTTCATAAAATTATAAATAGTTAAATTTTTTAATCATTTTTAGATAAAACTATACTATATATATTGACATGTCAACAAATAATTGTTTAACTTCTTATGGCTGCAATCCCGGTAACAGGATGATATGACAACAGCCAGTGAAAGTGCAGGGCGCCAAATTCAAAACAACAGAAATCTCATAATTAAAATTCCTCAGACATACATGTGTTTTATACCATTTTAAAGGTGATCTTGTTGTTAATCCCACCAAAGTGTCCGATTTCAAATATGCTTTTCAGCGAAAGCACTACAAACGATTATGAATTTGTCCAAAGAAAAAAACAACCGTTCTTTTTCATCTTTTCATCTTTGAAATGCAAGAGAAAGGCCATAATGTATTATTCCAGCACAGGTGCAATTTAGATTTTGGCCACTAGATGGCATCAGTGTATGTGCAAAGATTTAGACTGATCCAATGAACCATTGCATTTATGTTCAAAATGTTGTATCAAGACTGCCCAAATGTGCCTAATTTGTTTATTAATAACTTTTCATGTTCAAAATTGTGCACTCTCCTCAAACAATAGAATTGTATTCTTTCACTGTAATAGCTACTGTAAATTGGACAGTGCAGTTAGATTAACAAGAATTTAAGCTTTCTGCCAATATCAGATATGTCTATGTCCTGGGAAATGTTTGTGTTACTTACAATCTCATGCTAACCGCATTAGCCTACATTAGCTCAGCCATACCGTGGAAGGGATGCCAATCGGGAAGAAGTTAATTTCTTAAATTTCTCTTGACCTATGCACCTACATTGTAAACTTTCATTCATAGGCTAGGTTGTAGCAACCTCATGATGGGTATCATGTTGTAGCCTAAACCTATCGATGTTACATTGAGTTGGGTGAATGGAATATGAATGACAGTCATCCAATATGCTGTAATAGAAATAAGGCCATCCTAATAAATAAAAAATATTCTCCTCCCTCATCTGAAACATCCCCGACCGCCACTGGTTTATAGTCATAATTCAAAATCGAGATTGGCCTAAGATTACTGATATGTCCTTTGTCTTTACCCTCTTTTGTTATGACAGTTATGATGGCTTCCTTCCATGAGGGAGGGGCTTCACCCATGTTAAGGGTCCAAGTAAATGAAGATTAAAGTAAAGGAATTAGATCTTCCCTGAAGGTCTTATGCTTCCCTGGAGCCAGTGTGCTACATCACCCGGGAGCTGCAAACTGTTGTCGTGCATGCCGGTACTAATAAGACACAGCTTGCACCTGAACAGGCGGGTGCTAGGATGCTGAGCGCTAATATCGAAGAGGTACTACAAAAATGATGGGATATCTATCCTTGCCCGCAACAGGTAACCCTCATTAACTCTTGTATTAATCCACATTCTCATTTGAGGAGTAGGCCTAATGGTTCAGTTCTAGGCAAACTTGTATCTATTCCAATTCAAGCCAACCCCATGGCATGTTCCTATTAGACTCTGTCTGATCTGAAATCACACACCCGCAGCCTTGGGCTGATTCATGTAAATGCCAAAAGTTTGGTTTCGAAAATGTATTTTATTGTTACTCTGGCTTCTCAAACCAATGTGGACATTCTGGTTCTAACTTAATCTTGGTTAAAGAAGTTCATGCCGAACTCTGGTGTGTCTTTGATTGGTTATAATAGATCTGAGAGAGTTGGCAGAGGGGGTATCGTCATATACATAAAGAGCTAATTCAATGTTTCTGTATCCATTACCACCTCTGTCCCTAAGCAATTTAAATGTCTAGTCCTAAATGTGGGACTTGGTAATCATGCCCATCTGACGCTAGTGGGAATTATTGCCCTCCCTCGGCCTCCATATGTCCTCTTAGTAAATAGCCTAACCTGCTGTCTAAATATGTTAAATCCAAATTATTAATAGTGGATGAGCTTCATTTGGATTGTTTGACACCAGTATCTGATGGGCTGAAAGATATTTGTACTGAGCTAAATCTAACTCAGCTGATAACTAAACCAACTTGCCCCAACTTTAAACACCCTGAAAAATCTACTATTTTAGAGTAGATTCTAACAAATACCCTTCATAAGTTTACAGTCTATAGGATATTTGCTAATGAGTTCAGTGACCATTATCCTGTTGCCTGCATAAGAGATAAAATCTTGATCTGGCATTATTACATTACTACATTATTGCATAGAAAAATTTGAGAAATTCTAACAAGCAATTTTTTGGGGTCTGAGCTGGGGTTGAGTTACTGGTGGATTGTGTCAACTATCACGGTCTCAGATCAGGCCCTTATTTGTTTTATTTTCCTTTTTAACTCTGTTGCAGATAAGCATGTACCGTACCAAAAACGAAGGGTAAAAGAAAGATCTAATCCTTGGTTCACGCATGAATTGTCTGAGGAATTAAAGGAAATACATTTAATTCGGGCTAAGGCTAGACTGATTCTACGTCTGATTGGCAGTCCTTCAGACATCTAAGAAATAGATATCTATCCCTTGTTAAAAAAGCTAAATCAACATATTTCTCGAGTTGTTTAATCGGAGAGTGGTGGTAATCCAGCCAATTTCTGGAAAGGGGTCAAATCTTTTAAACAAAATTCCACCCCCTCATTGCCCCAGCAGGTTTTGTGGTCCTTTTAATAAACATTTTGCTTCAGCTTTCTACCTGTTTGAAGTCTCTGAAAATTAATCGCATTCCACTAGAGGGAGTCCTTTAGGCACCTCAGAACAGATTAACAGACTCACATGTTTTATTTTAATTTCAACCATTTGATGTCTATGATGTAGGGGTTTGCTAAAGATTGATGTAAAAAAATAAAAAAAATCTTAATGTGCACCAAACCAGTTTTAGACCTGAACATAGCACAGTTTCAATTGATACGCTTGTTTTAGATGATGTGTTACATTTCTTAGATAATAAAAATCCCTGTTCTGCCTTATTTATAGATATTTCCAAGGCCTTCAATAATGTTGACCATCACATTCTCATTCAAAGGCTGGATTCTTGCAAGTGGTTTGAGAATTTTCTGTCAGACAGGACACAATGTGTGATTGCTGATAGTGTTAAGTCTAGTTTTCTGGATATTACAAAAGGTCTACCACAAGGGTCGGTATTGGGACCTGTTCTCTTTACTATTTGTATAAATATTATCAGTCTATCTGTTAAAACTGAATCTGTCTGCAGCCGACACTGTTATGTATGCCATTGCCTCAACTGTTGACCAGGCCTTGTTAGAGCTGCAATCTGACCTTGTTACCTTACAGACTACCCTGGTTGGTTTTAAACTTGTACTTAATGTGGACGATACTAAATACTGTACATGTTGTTCTCTAATTCAAGCAAAACATTTTCAGATGGACTACATATTTATTAATTGGACGGTTCTCTCATCGAACGGGTTCCCACCTATAAATATCTGGGCATTTGGATTAACAAAGATTTAATGTTGAAAAAAACATACGAATGAGCTAGTGAACCTCTTAATGAACCTCTTAAGGATCTGACCCTTTTTTTCAATTTTCACCTAAAATGTCATACCCAAATCTAACTGTCTGTAGCTTAGGACCAGAAGCAAGGATATGCATATTCTTGATACCATTTGAAAGGAAACATTTTGAAGGTTGTGGAAATGTGAAATTAATGTAGGAGAATATAACATTAGGTCTGGTAAAAGATAATACAAAAACCATTATCTTTGAAATGCAAGAGAAAAGCCATAATGTATTATTCCAGCCAAGGTGCAATTTAGATTTTGTAGTGTATGTGCAAAGTTTTAGATTGATCCAATGAACCGCAGCATATCTGTTCAAAATGTTGTATAAAGACTGCCCAAATGTGCCTAATTGGTTTATTAATACCTTATCAAGTTCATAATTGTGCACTCTCCTCAAACAATAGCGTGGTATTATTTCACTGTAATAGCTTCACTGAATTGGACAGTGCAGTTAGATTAACAATAATTTAATCTTTCTGCCCATATCACATACAGTATGTCTATGTCCTGGGATTTTTTTGTTGTTACTTACAACCTCATGGTAATCATATTAGCCTACGTTAGCTCAACCATCCCGTGGGGGGGACATCACTCCCGTAGAGGTTAATTTGAAGTTCCCTCAGGTCTCCACCGAACTGGGTAAATCGGCTTTTAATAAAAGAAATGTGCAATACAAAACTTACACATACAAACGACAACATACAGACACACCCACATCCACAACATTGTATACTTTTTAAAGAAAGTCTTGGGTAGGGTAATTGGTATTACTAAAAATATATTTAAAAACTTTGGGAGCCATGCATTTCTGAAAAGGTTTATTCTACCTGTGAGATTCATGGGAAGATTGTTCAATTTAATTCGATCTGCTTTCATGTTGAGTAATGGGATAAAGTTATCTTTATATATTTGCTGTTTGATGTCACTTATTAAGCATCCTAAATATTTGATATTTTTTTGTGGTCCACTTAAAGGATTGCTGTAGATCATGAGTTATTCTTTTTATTTTTTATTTTTACATTATTTCATTCAATCTGATAAGATGTTTGCCATTCTATTGCTTATGAGCTTTGTTAATATATTATTGTTGTCACGGATCCCTCCGGAACTTTCATTACACACTCCTGTCCCCTATTCCCACGGATTAGTATTTGTATAAGTGTGCCCTTTGGTTTCCATTGGGCTGTCCATTATTGTTACAATGTCTGTTAGTGCGTGTGAGTACCTGTGCTGTGTGTTTTGGCTTTCGTGCCATTGTGGATTGCGCAGATTATTCCGAGTCTCGTCTCGTGCGTTAATCATTGTGCGCATGTGTTATTTATTCAAGGTACTCCTCGCTCTTTTGTTTGGGTTTCAACCCTGTGTTTTGTTGTAGTGTTTGTTTGGTCTTCGTCCCCGTGCCTTTACACAGCACACCGTCATTTGGGTACAATAAAAAAAACTATTACGCATTCCTGCGTCTGTCTCCCGAATCATTCATACCAACGCGACAATTGTCACAATTTATTGGGTCAAATCAACTGAAATAGCTGTTTGATGCATGGAACTAGGAAACACTGTATTGAAGGTTGTGTGTTGTCATTTGTGTAAATAGGGGCGCTACTTTGTCCAAAAATGTTAAATAGAATTTTATGGGAAAGCTGTCCATTCCTGGTGCTTTTCTCCTCACGAATGTTTTAATGGTGTCTAATATTTATTTTTGGGTGATCTCCATTTTCAGTCATTCTTTTTTGTCTTCTGATAATTCCTTCAGGGTTTTTGAGTCTAAAATGTCTGTAGGATTAGTCTCACTGTTGTCTAATTCTGATTTAAATCGATTTTCATCGAAGCTTTTATCGCATTGTTGTTTCTAATTAACACATTTACTGTATATCTTTGTCTTTAAAATGTTGGTTTGGCATGTATTCGTTTTGTGAGGGCTGTGAGATGTTTACCAGGCTTATTTTCCATTGAGTTGAACCTGTAGTTGTTGGCTCTCCTCAAAAGTAAAATATCAGAAATTGTGTTTTCTTCTTTACCTTGTAAATATGTTTTATGGGCTTTTTCTAAAATAGAAATTAAAATTAATGAAAAATAAATCACTAACTCAGATTTAACTTTAGCAGAGTATGAGATTATCATTCCCTTAATGTATGCCTTCAAAGCATCCAAAATTAAATCAAGGTTTGGCTTTTCTCTGTCCTCTATGTCTACATTTGTAATAGTTATTTTTAAAATGTATTTAATACATTTCAGGTCTTGAAGTTGTGCTCTGTTCATTCTCTACATTATTTCGCTAAACTTTTTTTCTCTTGGTGTAATTAACTTGTTATGGCTGCAGGGGGCGTATTGAGTAACTGGAAAGAGGTGACCATTTTCAAACGGCCTCGTACTCAATTCTTGCTCGTACAATATGCATATTATTATTACTATTGGATAGAAAACACTCTCTAGTTTCTAAAACCGTTTGAATTATTTCTCTAAGTGAAACAGAACTCTTTTTACAGCCCATTTCCTATCCGGAAGTGAGATTTCCAAAAGCGAGGTCTCTCTTCAAGAGCTTGTCTATAAAAGGGCATGTCACTTGGGACTATAGAAACACATCATACACCTTCCCCTGGGTGTCAAGCGGAAGTGAGAGCAGAAATGACTTGATTATCTTGTTCTGGGATTGAATACACCCTCTTGGAGTGAGAGGTCCGCCATTATTTTTTTTCTCGAAGGCGCGAAGTTGGACCTGGAATCGCCTCCTGGAAAACCGTCGTTATAGGTGAATATGATCTCCGGCTTCGATTTTATTTGATACATGTCACAATATCATCCTAAAGTATGTTTTTTCAATATAGTTTAATTATATTATTGAAATTTATTCGGGACTTTAGACGTGATGCGTTGCAAGAATTTGTTCAAGAAGGAGAGGTTAGCGCCGCACGGCCAGTGTGCTTGCTAATTCAAGAGGGAAATAGTTRGTTCTGGATCCAAACAAAGACGGTTCTGAACAAAGGACCCCTTGTACAACATTCTGATGGAAGATCAACAAAGATAAGGACCCAATTTGGGATGCTATTTCATATATCTGTCGAACTGTGCTATCGCTACCGTTMGRCRTGAATCAATGCTGCTGTGTGTTAGCTATTGTAGTAAGCTAATATAACGATATATTGTGTTTTCGCTGTAAAACACTTAAAAAATCAGAAATATTGGCTGTATTCACAAGATCTTTGTCTTTCATTAGCTATCCACCATATATTTTTCTGAAATGTTTTATGATGAGTAATTAGGTAGTTGACGTTGGTGTCTGTATTTACTCTGGCTACTCCCGTGCGATTTCTGACTGTAGCTATGATGGTAGCTATGATGGTAGCAGTAATGTAAAACTGATTTATAGCTCAAATATGCACATTTTTCGAACAAAACATAGATTTATTGTGTAACATGTTATAGGACTGTCATCTGAGGGAGTTTTTTCTAGGTTATTTAGGTTGGTTCTAGGTTAGTTAGGTTGGCTTTGTGCATGCTACCTGCATGCTACCGTTGCTGTGAAAAATGTCTGTCCTCTTTTTTATTTGGTGGTGAGCTAACATAAATATACGTGGTGTTTTCGCTGTAAAARATTTTATAAATCGGACATGTTGGCTGGATTSACAAGATGTTTATCTTTCAAATGCTGTATTGGACTTGTTAATGTGTGAAAGTTAAATATAAAAAAAAAAATGGATTTTGAATTTCACGCCCTGCACTTGAGCTGGATGTTGTCATAAGTGTACCGGTGTCGGGCTTGCAGCCATAACAGGTTTAAGCATGATACCGGAGAATGATCCGATATCAATATGTCATGGATTTTTGAACACAGTAAATTGTTAAGTGAGTAGCTTTTTTTGAGTAGCTTTTCTTCCTTTGACAAAAAAGGAGTAGTCTTTTCTAGTTGGGAATAGCAATTTCCAGGTGTCCTGTAAATTATTTGTAGAGATTACATTTTTCAGCCTTTTTGAGGTTCCTTGAATTTGCCTTTTTTATTGCTGTCAATCTTATTGAATATATGATTTAGGTTGCCTGCTAAAATAATAAGTCCTGTCTGGATTTGATCTAAAATAGCTTAAATTAAACATCAGATTTGCCCCTAGTGGGATATATACTAAACAGAAATATAAACACAACATGAAACTATTTCAAACATTTTACAGAGTTACAGTTCATAGAAGGAAATCAGTCAACTGAAAAAAATTAATTATGACCTAGTTTATGGATTTCACATGACTGGGCAGGGACGCAGCCATAGGTGGGCAGGGACACAGCTATGGGTGGGCCTGGGAGGGCCTAGAACCAATCACTTGGGAGCCAGGCCCACCCACTGGGGAGCGAAGCCCAGCTAATCAGAATTCGTTTTTCCCAACAAAATGGCTTTATTACAGACATATATGCCACACCTGTCAGGTGGATTAATTATTTTGGCAAAGGAGAAATATTCACTAACAGGGATGCAAAAAATGTGAGATTAATATGCAAACATTTCTGGGATCTTTTATTTCAGCTCATGAAAATGGGACCAACACTTTTACATGTTGAGTTTATATTTTTGTTCAGTACACAATTAAATCATTGTGTATTTTTCACCATGTAAGGTACAATTCAACATTACAAAAAAGGCCTTCTTGGTCCGTGTGCTGGGATATAAGGGAAAAGGGTGTATTCTTATTTATCAGCTTTTAGTTTTAATGCACCTCATTGCTGGAACCAACTACAAAATAAATAAAAATTGGATGCTCTGGTGCCGCTCTAAGCAATTTAAAATACGGATTGGGACTTTCTTACTGAGGAATGTAACAGTTTTTCTTGAATATCTGTATATTTTATTTGGTTTTACATTGTATATGATTTTGACTTGATTTTGTCTTAGCAGACTCTGGTTTCAATGTTAACTCACTGGTTTAAAGGTCAAATAAAATAAATACAAAAACATAGGGAACTTGGTTTGGCACTGTTTTCATACCTTGGTCAAGACACAGCTTTAAACTTCATTGTGGTTCTGAAGCAATGGTCATTTATCACTAGACTGTCCACGGAGCAGTGCTGCTCATTCACGTTACCTTCATTTGGATTTTATGAGAGGTCATTCTTCTTGTTCCCCCACTCAAAGATATTCAGTGTGGACAGTGAAAGGGCCAAACAAATCACATCTATTATCTCTGTTAACTCATCTAAATTCACAGTGCTTTCAGATAGAAGCTAAAGATATATTTAGAGCACTACTGTAAAATTAGACTGTAAATGTGCTCACTTGCAATGAAATGGAAATTTATGGGGAGAGCTGGGAAAGTTGATCAAGTTTATTAAGTCTACCTCACTTCATATGTAGTCCCACATGGTCTACTACAGGCATGGGTGGCGTGAGGCTGAGTGGATGTGAAATGTAGGCACAAGCTGTGGGCGATATCCACTTCCTCTGTCTCCTTTGGAGATGACAAGGAGACAAGAAGGCCTTCTGCACATTAGCTTGTCACTAATTCAAGATGGCAGCTGGAGTCAGAGGGCATTGTGTGATAATGTGTGTGAGGGGTACAGCAGTGTTACTATAACAAAACATCTGTTGGCATCATCTGTTTGGGGGGTATAGTGTAACATTTGTTGGACGTTTGCCATCTGTAAACATCTTCCATTAATATGATATGTGCTCTTGGTTGATGGTGTCAAGTCAGCACTTGTACCTCCTGGTATCCATTAATTTGATGTCCAAGAAATGTTGCTATATTTTCTACAGTTTTAATCATATCCTATATGCCTAGACCTCAGATCTTTATTGAAGCTTTTTAGCTAGATTGTGTTAAGCTTTCACAAAGGGACAGTGGGGAAGTATACAGTACATGTGTCAGACTATTAGTATATCTGTCCTCTTATTTTCAACATCCACTCTTACTCTCAGCTCACTTCACTCTAATTTTCCACTTCCACACTGTTTCTTCAGCCTTTTCTCTGACTGTTTCAAATGACTTGAATAGCTCTGATTCGCTAACCTCAGGTTCCCCCTCATCCACAACCGTTTAGCAAGGCTTTGAAAAAGGCCTGTGATTTCAGGACCCTGTCAATAAGTTAAGTGTGGAGAGATAATGGTTTGACTGTTCTCATCCACAGAGACCCACTGTGGGGAATAGAAGAAAGCAAAAGCTCTCTCAGAGTGACAATGCTTTGATAGATCCTGTTAGTCCAAAAGTGCTTTAACATGCGTCGTCAGAGTGCGTGACTGGCCCAGTCGATATTGGCCCAACATCACTAAGCTCCAACTGGTAAAACTCTGCTCTCTATCTTCAAACCTCCAATCAGACTGGATCAAACATGGAGTGATCCTGCTACCTTTCAATCTCCTGGAGTAACCTTCCTCAGTGAAGGGCTCAGTCCTGTTCTAGTCTGGAGTGGGCTCAGTGAAGGGTTCAGTCCTGTTTTAGTCTGGAGTGGGCTCAGTGAAGGCCTCAGTCTGTTCTAAGTCTGGAGTGGGCTCAGTGAAGGCCTCAGTCCTGTTCAAGTCTGGAGTGGGCTCAGTGAAGGGCTCTGTCCTGTTATAGTCTGGAGTGGGGCTCAGTGAAGGGCTCTGTCCTGTTCTAGTCTGGAGTGGGCTCAGTGAAGGGCTCAGTCCTGTTCTAGTCTGGAGTGGGCTCAGTGAAGGGCTCTGTCCTGTTCAAGTCTGGAGTGAGCTCAGTGTAGGCCTCATTCCTGTTCTAGTCTGGAGTGGGCTCAGTGAAGACCTCAGTCCTGTTCTAGTCAAATGAGCTCTAGCTGCTCTGAGAGATGAAAGGCTGTGCATGCTCTCTAAATGACTCACGTCCTCTCATTAATCAGATCCGGGATCCAGGACAGAGTAGCTGCAGCCTAACGCACGGCCTCTGACAGCTAATCAACTTCTCATTCATATCACATGTCACATCAGGCCAGAGTTCTCTGGGCTCCTTAGCCATTTATTATTGTGTTATGGACTGATTTGTCTTCTGCTCCGAAAATTGAATCTCCGCCATGTTAGATCTCTATCATTTCTGGTAATTCGTAAAATGGGGCAATATCCAATAATGAAAGAGAAACAACTAATCTAATGAAAGATATTACATTTGTCCTAATAGAATGGGCCAAGGAGATACAGTAGATCAGGGGTTCTTAAACTTTTTCAGCCTGTGACCCAAATGAGAAATTCAGTGTTTTTCTGAGAACCACCTCGTGGGCAAAACATTTTAGTGGCCCCCCTCTTGACAGCTGAGAGAAAACTTTTTAAAGTTAATTCCCTGCCATTCTACACATTTTGCCATGGGGCAAAGACCCATACTTTAAGAAAGGCTACAGTAGATAGAGAGAAGTTTCAGAGTTGACAGGGTTTTGGGAAATATATTTGAAGTCCTTAGGGTGTGTGTACAGGAAGCAAATACACCAGGCTCCTGTATCAATCAACAGACACAGGAATACAGGCTCTGTGTCGTAATAGGTACATATTTCAAATAACAATTCAAGAGGCTTTTTCTTATGCTTGTTTCGTCTGTGGTTTTCTTTGGAGGCTAAGCCAGTTCAGCCCCTTATCTGATGATAATGACATCACATGTTTTGTTCCCCTCTCTCTGTATGTAATCCAATGCAATGGCGCTCTACAATGGCTGTCTTGACTAAATGTGGGTGCGTTCCTCTGCCCAGGCGTTGCTGATGCCTGCCAAATCTTACAACGCCTTGATAGGTATTTTACGTATCAGCTAACCACATCATATGTTATAGCAATCTGTCAGTCGATGACACAGTCAATGACGTGGCATTCAACCATTGGTTGATGCACGCAACTTCTGAGCAGGGGAACGTGACCAAATATACAGACAGGTAACTGCTTAATAGGGGATTGGGCCACCACGTGCCAGAAAAGCTTCAATGAACCTTGACAACGATTCTACAAGTGTCTGGATCTCTATTGGAGGGATGCAACACCATTCTTCCCCAATAAATTCCATAATTTGGTGTTTGTTGATGGTGGTGGAAAACACAGTCTCAGGAGCAGTCTTAGGTTGTGGGTGGTGCAGTTCCTGTACCAGGCGGTGATACAGCCCAATAGGATGCTCTCAATTGTGCCTCCGTAAAAGTTTGTAAGTGTCTTAGGGGCCAAGCCAAATTTCTTTAGCCTCCTGAGGTTGAAGAGGCGCTATTGCACCTTCTTCACAACATTGTCTGTGTGGGTGAACTATTTCAGATTGTCAGTGATGTGTACATTGAGGAACTTGAAGCTTTCCACCTTCTCCACTGCGGACCTGTTGATGTGGATAGAGGCGTGCTCCCTTTGCTGTTTCCTGAAGTCCACAATCAGCTCCTTCGTTTTGTTGACGTTGAGGGAGAGGTTATTTTCCTTGCACCTCACCTCCCGGGCCCTCACGTCCTCCCTGTAGGCTGTCTCGTCATTGTTGATAATCAGGCCTACTACTGTTGTGTCGTCTGCAAACTTGATGATTGAGTTGGAGGTGTGAGTGGCCACGCAGTCAAGGGTGAACAGGGACTACAGGAGGGGGCTGAGCACGCACCCTTGTGGGGCCCCTGTGTTTAGGATCAGCGAAGTGGAGGTGTTGTTTCCTACCTTCATCGCCTGGTGGCGGTCCGTCAGCAGCCTGTCAGTTTAATGATGAGCTTGGAGGTTACTATGACGTTAAAGGCTGAGCTATAGTCAATGAACAGCTTTCTAACATAAGTATTCGTCTTGTCCAGATGGGATAGGGTAGTGTGCAGTGCAATGGAGATTGCATACCGCCCAAAAAGATACACAGACGATGCAAATTGAAGTGGGTCTAGGGTGTCAGGTAAGGTAGAGGTGATATGATCCTTAAAAGCCTAGGTGTCCCGCTAGCGGAACAACTTCCGGTGAAACTGGAGGGCACGCAATTCAAATAAATAATCATACAAATTATGAATATTAAACATTTAGATATATACAAGTGTCTTATATCGGTTGAAAGCTTAAATTCTTGTTAATCTAACCCCTCTGTCCGATTTACAGTAGCTATTACAGCTAAAGCATGCCATGCAATTGTTTGAGGACGGCACCCCATATCAAAATATTATTTCATTGGGGCCTAGCCTTATGAAGTTAACTTGCCTCTCAAAGCACTTCATGATGACAGAAGTGAATGCTATGGTGAGATAGTCATTTAGTTACCTTTGCTTTCTTAGGTAAAGGAACAATGGTGGACATCTTGAAGCATGTGGGGACAGCAGACCGGGATAGGGAGAGATTGAATATGTCCGTAAACACTTCCACCAGCTGGTCTTCACATGCTCTGAGGACACGGCTAGGGATGCTGTCTGGGCTGGCAGCCTTGCGAGTGTTAATATGCTTAAATGTCTTACTGTGGTCAGCCACAGAGAAAAAAAAAAAACACAGTCCTTGGGAGCGTGAGGCGTCGGTGGCGCTATGTCATCCCCAAAGCAGGTGAAGGTGTTAAGCTTGTCTCGGAGCAAGCCTTCGGTGTTCGCGACGTGGCTGGTTTTCCCTTTGTAATCCGTGATTTTCTCTATCCTGCCACATACGTGTCTGAGCCGTTGAATTGCGACTCCACTTTGTCTATGTACTGACGTTTTGCCAGTTGGATTGCCTTACGGAAGGGAATATATTCCCAGTCACCTTGCCATGGTTAAATGCGGTGGTTCGCTCTTTCAGTTTTGCGCAAATGCTGCCATCTATTCACGGTTTCTGGTTTGGGTAGGTTTTAATAGTCACAGTGGGAGCAACATCCCCTATACACTTCCTGATGAACTCAGTRACTGTGTCCGTGTATACGTCAATGTTATTCTCAGAGGCTACCCAGAATATATCCCAGTCCGCGTGATCAAAACGATCTTAACGCATGGATTCCAACTGGTCAGACCAGTGTTGAATAGACCTCAGCACGGATACTTCTGGTTGAGTTTCTGCCTATAGGAAGGGAGGAGAAAAATCGAGTCATGATCTAATTTGCCGAAGGGAGGGCCATGAGAGGGCTTTGCAGGCATCCCGGAAGGGGGAGTAGAAGTGGCCGAGTGTTTTTACAGCGCGAGTACTACAGTCAATGGTTTGATAGAACTTCAGTAGCATTTTCCTTAAATTGTCTTTGTTAAAATCCCCAGCTACAATAAATGTCGCCTCAGGTGGTTTCCAGTTTGCACAAAGTCCAGTGTAGTTCCTTGAGGGCCGTCATGGTATCGGCTTGAGGGCGAATTTACACGACAGTGACTATAACCAAAGAGAATTCTCTTGGGAGGTAATATAGCCAGAATTTGATTGTGAGGTATTCTAGGTCAGGTGAGCAAAAGAACTTCAGTTTCTGTATGTTATCACATTCACACCATGAGTAGTTAATCATGAAACATACAGTGGGGCAAAAAAGTATTTAGTCAGCCACCAATTGTGCAAGTTCTCCCACTTAAAAAGATGAGAGAAGCCTGTAATTTTCATCATAGGTACACTTCAACTATGACAGACAAAATGAGAAAAAAACATCAAGAAAATCACATTGTAGGATTTGTAATGAATTTATTTGCAAATTATGGTGGAAAATAAGTATTTGGTCAATAACAAAAGTTTATCTCAATGTTATATACCCTTTGTTGGCAATGACAGAGGTCAAATGTTTTCTGTAAGTCTTCACAAGGTTTTCACACACTGTTGCTGGTATTTTGGCCCATTCCTCCATGCAGATCTCCTCTAGAGCAGTGATGTTTTGGGGCTGTTGCTGGGCAACACGGACTTTCAACTCCCTCCAAAGATTTTCTATGGGGTTGAGATCTGGAGGCTGGCTAGGCCACTCCAGGACCTTGAAATGCTTCTTACGAAGCCACTCCTTCGTTGCCCGGGCGGTGTGTTTGGGATCATGGTTCATGCTGAAAGACCCAGCCACGTTTTCATCTTCAATGCCCTTGCTGATGGAAGGAGGTTTTCACTCAAAATTCTCACGATACATGGCCCATTCATTCTTTCCTTTACACGGATCAGTCGTCCTGGTCCCTTTGCAAAAAAAACAGCCCCAAAGCATGATGTTTCCACCCCCATTGCTTCACAGTAGGTATGGTGTTCTTTGGATGCAACTCAGCATTCTTTGTCCTCCAACACGACGAGTTGAGTTTTTACCAAAAAGTATATATTTGGTTTCATCTGACCATATGACATTCTCCCAATCTTATTCTGGATCATCCAATGCTCTCTAGCAAACTTCAGACGGGCCTGGACATGTACTGGCTTAAGCAGGGGGGACACGTCTGGCACTGCAGGATTTGAGTCCCTGGCGGCGGGAGTGTGTTACTGATGGTAGGCTTTGTTACTTTTGGTCCCAGCTCTCTGTAGGTCATTCACTAGGTCCCCCCGTGTGGTTCTGGGATTTTGCTCACCGTTCTTGTGATCATTTTGACCCCACGGGGTGAGATCTTGCGTGGAGCCCCAGATCGAGGGAGATTATCAGTGGTCTTGTATGTCTTCCATTTTCCTAATAATTGCTCCCACAGTTGATTTCTTCAAACCAAGCTGCTACCTATTGCAGAATTCAGTCTTCCCAGCCTGTGCAGGTCTACAATTTTGTTTCTGGTGTCCTTTGACAGCTCTTTGGTCTTGGCCATAGTGGAGTTTGGAGTGTGACTGTTTGAGATTGTGGACAGGTGTCTTTTTACTGATAACAAGTTCAAACAGGTGCCATTAATACAGGTAACGAGGAGGACAGAGGAGCCTCTTAAAGAAGAAGTTACAGGTCTGTGAGAGCCAGAAATCTTGCTTGTATGTAGGTGACCAAATACTTATTTTCCACCATAATTTGCAAATAAATTCCATAAAAATCCTACAATGTGATTTTCTGGATTTCTTTTTCTCATTTTGTCTGTCATAGTTGAAGTGTACCTATAATGAAAATTACAGGCCTCTCTCATCTTTTTATGTGGGAGAACTTGCACAATTGGTGGCTGACTAAATACTTTTTTGCCCCACTGTACAACAGTCTTTCTTTTCCCTGAGAGTTCTTTATTCCTGTCTGCGCGATGTACTGAGAACCTAGCTGGCTATATGGACGGGGTCAGTATATCCGGAGGGAGCCATGATTCTGTGAAATAGAGTATGTTAGAGTCCCTGATGTCTCTCTGGAAGGAGATCCTCGCCCTGAGCTTGTCTACTTTATTCTCCCGAAACTGAACATTAGCGAATAATATACTCAGAAGCGGAGGATGATGTGGCCGACTCCTGAGTCGGACTATATAGCCTTGTTGATTTGATGATGCTTAAATGTTTAAGTTGAAATGGTGCTGGAATAGCGGAGGCAGTGCTCTTATTGTCTTTGTGCTGACTTGCTGTAACTCTGTGGTTCTAAATCAGTAGCTATTTGGTAAACTGTTGAAAACATTACTTTGCTTGACCATGCTGCAACTCATATAACTGTGTGTTACATGCAATATTTGCTTTGTGGACTTTACCAGACAGATGTTGCACTCTGGTTTTGTTTATTCCGCCACAGTGTGACTGTTGTCTTTTTATTGTCACGGCCTTATTGTATATCACGGTGGCATATAAACTAATGGGTTATAGAGTAAACAACGCAAATATCACAACAGGTTGTGATATGGCTTTTTTAATGGCTTGGCTTCTCCATTTTACCCATGTACGACTACTGGTGTAGAAGCACCTGTTTTCAGTATACTGTACTTTGTATCCCTMTTTCCATTATTTTGGCAGTTACCTGTATAGCTCACTGAGGAAGATGACAACTACTGAGAATATGTCACACTACTCTTTTAGAAAAGCAAAGTAAACAACTGTGAGAGCACCATGAATGACAATATATTTTAAGCATGGCAGAGTGTAGGCCTACAATGTATACATACCTGAAGAGACTCAGAATTAGATTTCAGTTCCACGGATGTGCTTATACATTTTGATGAGAGAGGGGGGATATGACAGAGACAGAGGAGAGAGAGGGGCTTGGGGTGGTCTCTGTAGGATAGACCCTCTCTCTCTGTCTCCACAGTGAAGAATAGAGGAGCAAAGCAGAGAGGAGGGAGGGAGGCCACATTCTTATCAGTGTTGTGCTGACTCAGCTGAACTCTCTCTATGAGAGGCWGATGAGGAGGAATGGCCTTGTGGAGGAGCCGGCCGTGTGCATCCATAGCTGTCATCATCGTCTCAATACAGGACTGCTGAGTCTGCAGCCCAGGCCCCCTGCATGGATGGGAAATGACCTGTCTGCATCAGACTGACACCCTCTCTGTCTTCACCTGGCCCTCTAACCCCTCCAGCACTATAAACTACAATGACCCCTTGGCCTTCAATACACCATAGTTATAGTATAGTATGTGAAAAACTTTTTCTCAAACTGCTTCATTGTGCAGGAAATCAAAAACCTGTTGTTGTGATGCATGGTGCTTTCAGGAGCTCAGCAGGAACATGTCCATGGAAGCCCCCAGTTCCATCTGCTGTGGTCTGCCAAGCTGGCTGGGACCTCAATACTGGAGAGGGGGCGTGAGTTGTGTGTGAGCCGATGGGGTTTTGGCTATTGGCCTATCTGATATACGGCGGGGATTTTTGGCAAGAGCAAAGAGTGAAATGTAATGTCCTACATCATGTGGGAGTGTGTGATCCACTGTGGGAAAACAATTTGGGGTTTGCTAATCGCTCACACCTGCCTCTTTTGTGTTCTCATATGCCAAAATCCAATGAGTAAACACACATGAGAATTTATGTGTCCAGGAAAGGGGAAACATTTTAGATTTGCAAATGCTCTCATAGCAGTTTGTGGACTGAATCCATATTTATAGACGACAGACGACATTCTTTGCCTTCAGTAGCCTGTGCAGTAAATTTAATTCTGGCAAGCAGCTCTCCCTGACAGACTGCTGAATAAGTGAAAGGATCTGTATTTTAGAGAAATGCATGACCGGCAAGTTAGGGCAAAAACACCCATGGCACTTGACAGACAGAAGACTCGATGCACAATAAAAACATGTAAATTAAAGCTGGACAAGACAACATTTGATTTCTTGTTCACTACAGAAGAAATTGACCAGTGTTTCCATTCCTGTGCAGAGTTTGACAGTATTGTGCTATCCTAGGTGATGTTCTTCAATTAAGCAATAATGCCTGACGGGGTATGGTGTATGGCCAATATACCACGGCTAAGGGCTGTCCTTAATCACGACGCAACGCGGAGTGCCTGGATACAGCCCCTAGCCGTGGTATATTGGCCACACGGTAAAGCTCCGCCTTGTCTCAGCTCACTGGTCACGATAACAACACCCACCTGTAGCATGCGCTCCAGCAGGTTTATCTCACCGGTCATCCGCAAAGCCAACACTTAATTTGGCCGCCTTTCCTTCCAGTTCTCTGCTGCCAYTGACTGGAACSAATTGCAAAAATCGTTGAAGCTGGAGACTTATATTTCCCTCACTAACTTTAAACATCAGCTATCTGAGCAGCTAACCGATTGCTGCAGCTGTACATAGTCCATCTGTAAATAGCCCACACAATCTACCTACCTTATCCCCATATTGTTTTTATTTACTTTGCTGCTCTTTTGCACACCAGTATCACTACTTACACACCATCATCTGCTCATCTATCACTCCAGTGTTAATCTGCTAAATTGTAATTACTTTGCTACTATGGCCTATTTATTGCCTTACCTCCTCATGCCATTTGCACACACTGTATATAGACTTTCTTTTTTTTCTATTGTGTTATTGACTGTACGCTTGTTTATTCCATGTGTAACTCTGTGTTGGTGTTTCTGTCACACTGCTTTGCTTTATCTTGGCCAGGTCGCAGTTGTAAATGAGAACTTGTTCTCAACTAGCTTACCTGGTTAAATAAAGGTGAAATAAAAAAATAAAAAATAAAAATATACCACAAACCCCCAGGTGCCTTACTGCTAATATAAACTGGTTACCAACGTAATTAGAGCAGTAAAAATAAATGTTTTGTCATACGTGTGGTACACTGTCTGATATACCATGTCTGTCAGCCAATCAGCATTCAGGGCTCAAACCACCCAGTTTATAATTCATTATTGATAACAACTGTGCTATTTTTTTTWAAATTTTATTTAACCTTTATTCAACTAGGAAAGTCAGTTAAGAACAAATTCTTATTTACAATGATGGCCTACCAAAAGGCAAAGACCTCCTGTGGATTCGGGGTCTGGGTTTAATAATAAATATAAAAAAAAAAAATAACATACAAATATAGGACAAAACACACAACACTACATAAAGAGAGACCTAAAGACAACAACATAGCAAGGCAGCAACACATGACACACACAGCATGGTAGCAACACAACATGACAACAACATGGTAGCAAAACAACATGGTAGCAGCACAAAACATGGTACAGACATTATTGGGCACAGACAACAGCACAAAGTGAAAGAAGGTAGAGACAACAACACATCACGCAAAGCAGCCACAACTGTCAGTAAGAGTGTCCACGATTGAGTCTTTGAATGAAGAGATTGAGATAAACCTGTCCAGTTTGAGTGTTTGTTGCAGCTCATTCCAGTCGCTAGCTGCAGCAAACTGAAAAGAGGAGCGACCTAGGGATGTGTGTGCTTTGGGGACCTTTAACAGAATGTGACTGGCAGAACGGGTGTTGTATGTGGAGGATGAGGGCTGCCGTAGATATCTCAGATAGGGGGGAGTGAGGTCTAAGAGGGTTTTATAAATAAGCATCAACCAGTGGGTCTTGCGACGGGTATACAGAGATAACCAGTTTACAGAGGAGTATAGAGTGCAGTGATGTGTCCTATAAGGAGCATTGGTGGCGGAATGGTAAAGAACATCTAGTCGCTCGAGAGCACCATTACCTGCTGATCTATAAATAATGTCTCCGTAATCTAGCATGGGTAGGATTGTCATCTGAATCAGTGTTAGTTTGGCAGCTGGGGTGAAGGAGGAGCGATTACGATAGAGGAAACCAAGTCTAGATTTAACTTTAGCATGCAGCTTTGATATGTGCTGAGAGAAGGACAGTGTACTGTCTAACCATACTCTGTGGGGAGAGGGGCATTCTTCTTACCAAACCACATTACCTTTGTTTTGGAGGTGTTCAGAACAAGGTTAAGGATAGAGAAAGCTTGTTGGACACTAAGAAAGCTTTGTTATAGAGCATTTAACACAAAATCCGGGAGGGGCCAGCTGAGTATAAGACTGTATAATCTGCATATAAATGGATGAGAGAGCTTCCTACTGCCTGAGTTATGTTGTTGATGTAAATTGAGAAGAGCGTGGGGCCTAGGATCGAGCCTTGGGGTACTCCTTTGGTGACAGGCAGTGGCTGAGACAGCAGATTTTCTGACTTTATACACTACACTCTTTGAGAGACGTAGTTAGCAAACCAGGTCAAAGACCCCTCAGAGACACCAATACTCCTTAGCCGGCCCACAAGAATGGAATGGTCTACCATATCAAAAGCTTTAGCCAAGTCAATAAAAACAGCAGCACAACATTGCTTAGAATCAAGGGCAATGGTGACATCATTGAGGATTTTTAAGGTTGCAGTGACGCATATGTAACCTGAGCGAAAACCAGATTGCATACCAGAGAGAAGACTATAGACATCAAGAAAGCCAGTAGGTTGATTACTGACAACTTTTTCCAACCCTTTTGATAAACAGGGCAAAATAGAAATAGGCCTATAACAGTTAGGATCAGCTTGATCTCCCCTTTAAATAAAGGACATATTAGCATATGTTTCATCAGAGAAACCAGGCACCAAATTCATTAAGGCTTATTTAAATGGAAATAAGAACAAGTAAGAATATGTTTTGATATATGCTATATTTCTCTATTGCCCCTGAGCCACCCCAGAACCAATCTTTTCTGAGACTCAGAGACAGTCTGCAGTGTTCTGCCACTGTGAATCTATTGATCTGTCAAATCTCAGAGAAGAGACTCTGTATCCTCAAGTTTTGTTTTATTCTCACAAAAAGTATTTGTAAATATAAGAACACCGCTTTTTGTAAATACAATCTTGCAGCGGTGAAATTGATTGGCAGAGATAACGTCAACAAGCAAGCCAAATCAAAAACCTTCCTGCCATCAGAGGACGCCCACACAACTTGAGAGTTGTGTTTTTGTCAAAGAACAAAGCATCGGTGTTCAAAAGCCTGGAGATGATACAGCATAGTCCTACAACAGTTTTAAAAAGGGATTTGGTGGATTTGTAAAGGGGCATATTTTCTTTAATCAGCTAATAGTACATGTCTGTTAATTGGTAGATGCAGGGCTGAAGAGTAATCAGGGTGGTGATAGGACTGTCACATTTCACAGAGCTTACATGTGAAAGTGTAGTCAGTTTCTCACAGCTCAACATTAAATCATCACTTGAGTATGGATCACTGTCAGTTGCAAATCAAAATGTCCTTGGATAAAATGAACGATGGGATACGTCTTCAACATTAGTAACACAAGGATACCATAACTAGTGCAGAGTTTTCCTGACCACATGACTTGACCAGAAGAAACTCCTGGTCCTAATCTTCTCCAACAGTGAACCACTCTGCTCCCCCCACCAGTGTACTGTAGCAGACAGACAGAAACACAGACACACAAAGAAACAACATTCATTACCATGCTTATCATAAACAAAGGCTGTTGTGCTAATATATTCAAGCCACAGAGAAAAACAAATAGACTCAATTATTTAGAGAGTTCTGTATGTGGGAGGAGCAATAGAGTAATGTAGTCAGTTAATTTACCTAGCTAATTACAATGCAAAACATTAGGTCAATCTAAACAGGGCGCATATGCTTTTCGAGTGGCATTAAAATGCAGCTGTTTTACTGTGGGTGGACTGGAAGGCAATACAGAAAGAGTACAGTGTCATGTAGAAATATGTGTCAGGCCCTTCGGGTGGAGAATCTGTGACTAACACACTCCATAAACACCTGTTCTCTTTCCTCTTCTCTTCTTCTCAGAAAGACTTAAAGATAAAGAAAGTCCCGCAAGCCACTTTCATCTCAACTGATAAAACAAACAAAGTGTTCCAAATGACAAACACAAGGATGGTGATGACTCAGCGTGTGTTTATTGTAACAGTCCCTAGCAGCCCCAGGGACTAGGAGGAGGCACTACAGGAGATAGCATTACTCATACAGCGGTCTCATGCAACCCTGCACCTATAAACTGACAAACTGTGTGTCAAACTGATAGCACATAGATTACAAAGAGACTGGTAAAAAAAAATTGGGCGTATTGTGAAGAATGAGTCAGTGTCACATTCCTCAGAATATTACTAAACGTATAGCAGCATTGGGCACAGAGTGCAAAGCATCAGATTGCAAGTTCTTCTTGGCCTGAAGTAGCTAAATAGAGAGTGCACTCACTGGTACTGCAGTCATTGTTTTATTCTGTAACTTCATTTAGGTTCTTTTGAGCCACTTTCTTCTCCCTGCTCTTTCACCTGGTGCAACCTTGTGTAAAACTAAACACAAACACAAACAATAACAAAACAATCCACTTTGCTTCTCATCCCAGGAGAGTAAATGGTGATTATCCAGTCAGGATGCACACTTGAACTGTAGGAAAAACATTTTGCAGTAGATGTATGAGAAAACACCAAACTGACAAGTCTTGTAACCAAGTCCCAGTAAAGCAGGAGACACCAGCCAGTTGTCATCCGTTTCCATTAGTGTTTTATCTGAGGATGGAGCTGCTTGTTGTTACTGTTGTTTGGGACCAGCTGCAGGGTATTTAATGTTGCTGCTCAGCGAGGAGCCGATGAAGGCCGGGGAGATGAATAAAGGTGAGGGATTGGATAGGATACGCTGAGAGATATTGATATATTTCACTTGGGCATGGCCGGTGTGAGCTGTTTCATTAATTTATAACCGTTGTGTAAATGTTACACTAAATATCTGATAAGACTGCACACAGCTTGATAGCAAGTACCACTTCCTCACGATTTGGCCCATACCTGGTGCAAACTCAGGACCTCTGTCTCACAAGCACACATGACCTTCCTCCCTCAAGCATCTTAGCCAATGGCGCCACCTCAAAAGCTGGCTAATGAGACAACGCAAGCGGGACACTTCAGGCTGAGGAGTAAGTTTCACACATCCCCATGTGCGCCTGAACATCATTTACCTTTTATGGCGACAATAACGCCCTTATTTGCTGTATTCTTTGGAAGTTTTGGAATTAGGTCAAGGCAGTATCTAAAAGAAATAGCAATTGCCTAATGTCTTTGGAGATGTTGGAAGAATATTTCCTTTTGCAGTGATATTTGCTGTATCTGACCATTTCTGAAAGAGCAAAACAATTGCAAATTGTCGTGAACCTGTAAACAGATCATTTGAATTCAATACTGTTTTGCATTTACATAAACCTAAATATGCTGCACCCCCCGCAAGTTCTGAAACATTGTCTACTAGAAAAACCAGAAAGAAAACTACAGTAGACCTACTTACAGTGGTAGCCTACACACTTGCAAAATATCTGTAAACCTGTTCAATTCTACTGTATGTTTTAAACCGTGCTCCCTTTCTGATGCATAGAGCAAAAACTATAGAAATTATAACAGCCTATCTAATTGGCCAAATTAAATGAGAGATGAACATTGTCATTTGTTGGATGGCTAAAAAGGGGAAAATGAACTCATCATGGCTAGAAAAGGTGAGTGTCACGCCCTGGCCTTAGTATTCTTTGTTTCCTTTATTATTTTAGTTAGGTCAGGGTGTGACATGGGGAATGTATGTGTTTTTGTATTGTCTAGGGTGGTTGTATGGTTTAGGGGGTTAAGTAGAGTAGATGGGTTTGTGTTAGTGTAGGTGTCTAGCTGTGTCTATGGTTGCCTGAATGGTTCTCAATCAGAGACAGATGTCATTAATTGTCTCTGATTGGGAGCCATATTTAAGACAGCCATGGGCACTAGGTTAATGTGGGTAATTGTCTATGTTGTACGTTTGTAGCTTGTGTGRGCACTTACGTCTTTAGCTTCACGGTTGTTTTGGTTTCAGTTTGTTAAAGTGTTCGTTGCGTGTTTTTCCTTTTCTCTAAAATAAAAGAATGTATTTTGCACACGCTGCGCCTTGGTCCACTCTCTCTCAGCAAGACGATCGTGACAGTGAGCAATGTATTCTGCAATGGTAATGATATATGTATTATGTTTATACAGTATATTTAATATTGTATACTCGAGAAATTTGACATTACAGTATTCAGACGTATCGTACAAACATCAAGGGAAGAGGTGAACCGTATGTTCTATAGTTCAACTGTGCTTCGGATTGGATCGCATAGAGAAAAATAGGCTAGTAGGCATTCTTGATATAGCTTACAGTTGAAGTTGGAAGTTTACATACACAATAGCCAATTACATTTAAACTCTTTTTTCACAATTCCTCACATTTAATCCTAGTAAAAATTCCCTGTCTTAGGTCAGTTAGGATCACCACTTTATTTTAAGAATGTGAAATGTCAGAAAAATAGGAGAAAATGATTTATTTCAGCTTTTATTTCTTTCATCACATTCCCTGTGGGTCAGGAGTGTACATACACTCAATTCGTATTTGGTAGCATTGCCATTAAATTGTTTAACTTGGGTCAAACGTTTCGGGTAGCCTTTCACAAGCTTCCCACAATAAGTTGGGTGAATTTTTTCCCATTCCTCCTGACAGAGCTGGTATAACTGAGTCAGGTTTGTAGGCCTCTATATTCACAAAAAAAATTCAGTTCTGCCCACATTTTCTATAGAATTGAGGACAGGGCTTTGTGATGGCCACTCCAATAGCTTGACTTTGTTGTCCTTAAACCATTTTGCCACAACTTTGGAAGTATGCTTGGTGTCATTGTCCATTTAGAAGACCCATTTGGAAGACCCATTTGCGACCAAGCTGCTCTTTTGCACACCAGTATCTCTACTTGCACATCATCATCTGCTCATTTATTACTCCAGTGTTAATCTGCTAAATTGTAATTATTCGCTCCTATGGCCTATTTATTGCCTACCTCATGCATTTTGCACACTGTCACGTTCTGACCTTTATTTCCTTTGTTTTGTCTTTATTTAGTATGGTCAGGGCGTGAGTTGGGGTGGGCAGTCTATGTTTGTATTTCTATGTTTTCCTATTTCTGTGTTTGGCCTGATATGGTTCTCAATCAGAGGCAGGTGTTTTGTGTTGTCTCGATTGGGAACCATATTTAGGTAGCCTGTTTTGTGTTGGGTTTTGTGGGTGGTTGTCTTCAGTCTTCGTGTGTCTGCACCAGATAGAACTGTTTCGGTTTCGTTTATGTTCACCTTTATTGTTTTGTATTTCTTAGTGTTCAGTCTATGTTTGATAATAAACGTGATGGACACTTACCACGCTGCGCATTGGTCCTCTAATCCTTCTAACTTCTCCTCAGACGAGGAGGAAGACGACAGTCGTTACACACACACACTGTATATAGACTTTCTTTTTTTTCTTTCTACTGTGTCATTGACTTGTTTATTTGTGTTATTGGCTTGTTTATTGTTTACTCCATGTGTAACTCTGTGTTGTCTGTGTCACACTGCTTTGCTTTATCTTGGCCAGGTCGCAGTTGTAAATGAGAACTTGTTCTCAACTAGCCTACCTGGTTAAATAAAGGTGAAATAAAATTTGGAAATTGCACCCAAGGATGAACCAGACTTGTGGAGYTCTACAATTGTTTTCAGATTTTTTAAATTTTATTTTGATTTTTCCATGATGTCAAGCAAAGAGGCACGGAGGTTGAAGGTAGGCCTTGAAAGACATCCACAGGTACACCTTCCAATTAACTCAAATGATGTCAATTAGCCTATCAGAATCTTCTAAAGCCAAAACATAATTCTGGAATTTTCAAAGCAGTTTAAAGGCACAGTCAACTWAGTGTATGTAAACTTCTGACCCAATGGAATTGTGATACAGTGAATTATAAGTGAAATAATCTGTCTGTAAACAATTGTTGGAAAAATTACTTGTGTCATTGTCACACCCTGACCTTAGAGATCCTTTAAYTTCTCTATTTGGTAGGTCAGGGTGTGACTAGGGTGGGAAATCTATGTTTATATTCCTTTGTTGGCCGAGTATGGTTCCCAATCAGAGGCAGCTGTCTATCGTTGTCTCTGATTGGGGATCATACTTAGGCAGCCCTTTTTCCCACCTTCTGTTGTGGGATCTTGTCTTTTTGTGTTACAGGTGTTGCACTCCTAGCTTTACGTTCGTTGAGTTGTTTATTGTTTTTTGGTGGAACATTTAATATTTATGAAAATGTATGCCTACCACGCTGCACCTTGGTCWTCATTTAACGACGGACGTAACAGTCATGCAGAAAGTAGATGTCCTAACCGACTTGCCAAAACTATAGTTTGTTAACAAGAAATTTGTGGAGTGGTTCATAAARAAGTTTTAATGACTCCAACCTAAGAGTATGTACATTTCCGACTTCAACTGTATCTATTTACTACTGTGAAGTGGGTCCAATTAAATGAGAGATGGGACGAATGATACAATAGGSCTACAACAAGTTAGGATAGGCTAACGGTTGCCGTCGTCGGATGAGGAGGAATCGGACCAAAGCGCAGCGTGGGGAGTGTTCATGACTTTTATTGAAACTGAACACTTAAACAAAAATAACAAAGAGAATACACGAAACAGTCCTGTCAGGTGAAGAACACTAAACACAAAACAACTACCCACAAAGACTATGTGGGAAAACGCTACCTAAGTATGGTTCCCAATCAGAGACAACGATAGACAGCTGTCCCTGATTGAGAACCATACCCGGCCAAAACAAAGAAATACAAAAACATAGAAAAAGGAACATAGAATGCCCACCCAAATCACACCCTGACCAAACCAAAATAGAGACATTAAAAGCTCTCTACGGTCAGGGCGTGACACCTATAGGCTGTTAAGCAAGTATGAAACCATCCCAGTCAGAAAATGTGAGGAATTTATTCTGCATATTAAATACATGATAGGAAATAGATGCCTATTTATAATTATTTTAGAATGCAAAGATAAAATAAGTAGATTTTTGTATTTCTCACTAACGGCAAATGATTGCGTCTTGTTATTATATTTACCTACGTGTTTTTTTGTTATGAATAAGAGTGTCATCATATATTCTCCATTAGCACAATGCTACTCTAGATACTTTTACCTTCTTGCAATGCAATACTTCAACCCCTAGAAACTGTGCATCAGCCTACGCATGGTCTAAAGTTTTTGCTGGAGGATAAGCACATTCTCAAGTCAAGTTCAGATTTTATAAATGCAAAGTTTTGCGTGAACTGGAGTATGCAACATTTATAAATGAGGCCCCAGGAGCCTAGGGAGGAATAACGCACTGCTCTGTGCCATCATCATCACACTGGACTGAACTTCCCAGGGTTATTCTGTTTTGTTAATCAACTGGATCCCTCTCGTCATTGCTATAACCTACTACAGGAACTCCCACTCAACCCATTTCATCATCCACTAAACTCCTAAACTCCTCAGGGGCTCTGTGTGAGTTTCAAACTAACACATACAATGAGAGAAAAGTGCATATTAATCTTACATGAAGTTGAATTGGGATTTTATGAAACAAGTGGGTGGAATTTATGAGAACTTTGGTTGGAATGATAACATCACATTTGGCAATGTGTGTTCACAGTGCCCCGACAACAGCGGACCATTTAGAGAGACAAGAARGTGCAAAACGCTGCATTTGCTCTCAGAGTCCTCCCCCTCAGCGGGAACCACTAATTCTAACACTTGCATACACAAAATAATGAATCAATTAAGGCTCCCAATTACGCATGAGACAGCACATTCATTCACACCTTGCTTTTCCTTTCTGGTCCATTTCAGCTGCCGGGCTGTCTGCAGAGAGAAAGAGGGGGAATAGAGAGAGAGAGTTGTTAGTGGCTCATAATACTAATGAGTGTAGTCCTTTGGCTGAGCATCCCAAATTGTTCAAGGCTGCAGGGGTGTGTGCATCCATGAGTCATTCATGCTTGTGAGTGTGGTCCACATGTGTGTGTACAGTATGCATGCTTGTGTGTTTTTTGTGGAGATAAAGAGTTGTGTTGTTGGGAGGATGCAGTGGAGAAGAAGACTGGAGGAACAGATGGCGTTGAATTCTCAGGATTTATTTCTTGAGAGTTCAGTCTTTATGGCTCGTATACTGACTTAATTATGAGACAGAGGGGAGAATAAACCCCTGGAAGAGGGATTTAAAAAAGGGAAGAAATTCTTCATTAAGCCCAAGAGGTGCCAGCAGCACTGATAAAAAGGACTTTTGCACTCCCCCTAAGACCACTTTAACATTGACAAACAGAACTCTGAGATCTATCACAATGACATGATCAATCACAAAGGCAACAGAAGGTCTTAGCTTACATGTTACMCCACTGTATTTTGTCACCTTTATCCAGGGACTATTGTTAGTTTACATATTACTCCACTACATTTGATGGATTGTTTTATCCATTCCATATTTTTTACCTTTATTTAACTAGGCAAGTCAGTTAAGAACACATTCTTATTTTCAATGACGGCCTAGGAACAGTGGGTTAACTGCCCTGTTCAGGGGTAGAACGACAGATTTTACCTTGTCAGCTTGTGTAACAGTTTAACTTTAGTCCGTCCCCTCGCCCCGACCCGGGCGTGAACCAGGGACCCTCTGCACACATCAACTGCAGTCACCCACGAAGCATCGTTACCCATCGCTCCACAAAAGCCACGGCTCTTGCAGAGCAAGGGGAACTACTACTTCAAGGTCTCAGAGCAAGTGACGTCACCGATTGAAAGGCTATTAGCGCACACCACCGCTAACTAGCTAGCCATTTCACATCCATTACACTTGGGGATTTGATCTTGCAACCTTTCGGTAACTAGACCAACGCTCTAACCACTAGGCTACCTGCCACCCCGTATAAAGTGCTTGTTGATTTCATACCTCTTGTTATATCATATTTTTTTTGTTGCAGCAATCTTGAGCTCCTGTAGAAAGACAATACAAACTTGTATGGGCTCTTTTCAGACAGAGATTAAGCCTTGTCCAGGACTATAAAGCAGTATAGAAAGCATTATCAATGGAGTTTTGTAGTCCAAGACTAAGCTTAATCTGTGTCTGAGAAACGGACCCCTGGTGTTTACTGTAATATACCCACCTCATTAATGTTTCGTCAGTTTTTTACAACATCTATGTATATTTGGCTAATATTACACAAACGTCTTTAAGTCTCCCTGTGGAACATATTTGGCATGTTCAAGACAGCCATGTCTATCATAGATTAGAGTGCTGCTAGGCATTTGTAAAAGGGTGCAACTGTTGTACTGTCTTGAACGCATCCTCTTGGTCTGTTTGGTTCCCAGGTGTGCATTGTTGTAATTAAGGGCGTGCCCAAGGTAGAAATGTTTGTTGGTTGCGTTCATTCATTCAAGGTGTCGTATTGGCTACGGGAATAGATAGTGGAAATCCACCACGTTACTCGCTTCCTGAATGGAAGAACCTACACAAGTTGTTCTGAAGTGAGGACTGGAGGATGTGGTGTGAAGAATGCCAAGCCAGCCTGTGCAGATGATTCCCCATGGGCAGGGCCGTGCCTTYCAGCAGGAGGATAATGGGGAAATAAACAAAAGATGGCCTCACCAGCAGGTCTATCCTCTATCACTACTCATATTGCTGCAACAAGCTCCAGTGAATTACCAAATAGAGAGAAATTCCTTACCCTGCACATAAGGGGGATTTTTTTTCTCCCTCAATTGAGCATTGCTAAAATCACAAATATGGGAGAACTTGGCAGATGTTCAAGAATTACATTTCACACACTATGGTGACTGTGGAAAATAAATGGTGTGTTAAGGGCTAACACGTTCATTCTCACACTATTAACCCAAGAGGAAATCAACTACCAAAAGGGTGAATCTATCACTTCACTCAAGCAAATGMTTTAACACAGTGACATAAGAAAATCCCCAATGGAACGTTCAGTACCAGGAACTCTCAGTGAAGTCAGAGGTCATAGAGATTCTAGTGAGAGTACTTCAGGAGAGGGACTTCATTACCCATTGATTCCATTCCAGGACAATCTCTGCAAATTCTCCTTAAAAACAGGTGCTTGAGTGTATAAGTGAGATGGTAAGTGTGTGAGAGAGACTGATTGGTTTGGCTAATAAGAAGCCCTAGGCTTACAGAAATTCTCTTTCCCTTTCCCAGAACCCATTGTTGGGTTAGTAGAGCCTTTAAAAAACATGTCATGTCAATTAATTTGTGCTATTCATCCACTCAATTGTTATTTTTTTTTACCACACACGCATGACATACAGTACATGCCATTTCAGAAACGTGAGCTCTCATGAATTCTAACACTTGAAGTGTGAAAGCACTCACACAGCAGTGAAGATTAGAGTTCTTTATCACCTCGGGATAGCAACAGCTGCTTCCATTTACACGTTATAAAGAGCAAAGCGTTTTAAATACGATGTTCACAAATAGTCAGTAAAATGCCGAAATTAGGTGGGGTTTGGCAGCAGGCTCCAGCTCCACTTGCTATTCAAATGTAAGGTTTAAATTAATTTCAAAGTTACTTATGACTGAATAGAACCTATAAAATAAAATACAAAATTGCTGTAAACTTATCCTTTTCTCTCAGGGACTGCCAGTTATTAAACAATCCAAATCTAGGTATCTGAGCAAACATATTCAGGATGGTAGAGTTGGTTCAGAACATCCATTGCTGTCTTGCATCTTTAGACTAAAACAGAAGAGTAGTTATAACTGAAATAAGTATGAATGCCAAAGTTAAGACCCTAATGTCTCCTTCTGACAAGCAAGTGAGACACTAGTGAAACACACCAGAACATTGTCTGTGTTCAGCCCATCCTTACAGATCACTATAAATAATAAATGAATGAGGCTGTAGTTAAGACAGGACTGAAGCACATGCTGTTCTGTGCTCTGTTCCGCAGGCCTAACTCTTACCATGTTTCCAGCCTATTTACTCTGTCATGTTATCACAACCTGTCTTGCGCCTGGCTATATTTAGACAGGCAGTCTGATTTGATTAAATTCCTGACCTCAGCACTTCAGTTTAGTAGTTTTGTGTGTGTGCGTGAGTACTTGGATGCGTGCATCTGCGTGTGTGTGAGAGAGAGACAGAGAGAGAAAGCATGAGGGAAAGACAAGACATTTGGGGAAAGTGAAAGAGAAGGAATTACCTTACATTGTTGTACAAAGCCATCCTCCCATTCTGCTTGATACACTATCATTTTAATGCAGTACGGTTTGAGCAGAAGGATTGTCATCGGTAACGGTCAAGTACTCACATAATAATAGAGAACAATCTCTTCCCTTTGAAACATAATACATCTTAATTACCCTCCATACCGTCAGTGAGGATGGTAAAGCTAACTAACTGTGCTGACTGCCTATGGGGCTCAAATACATGGCATTTAATGGCCTGGTGGCAACAGTGGCAATAATAAGTACAAAACACAGTCATTAGGAGGTGTCTATGGAGGTTGGAGTTAAAAGCTTTTAAGAGCAATAATGCTAAAACTGAATTGAAGTAAGCTCTCATCTCCTCCAAATAGTCAGTGCCAAGGTTTTGGGAAATTAATAAAGCACAGAGCAACTGAGGCTGTAACGCAATACAACCAACATTGAGTGGAGAAGTTAAAAAAGTAAATGTTTTGCTATTGCAAAACATCAAAGCACATTTTCCGTAATGTGATGAATAACACAGTGTTTACTAAATGAAAATATGTATTGTTGCGACAAAGCTACATTTGAGACATCTGATTAGTCTGAAGCGCTCATCTGAATACAAAAACTGAAGTGGTTTTTGATTGGGTTTATTCATTATACAGTGGCAAGAAAGTATGTGAACCCTTTGGAATTACCTGGATTTCTGCATAAATTGGTCATCAAATTTGATCTGATCTTCATCTAAGTCACAACAATAGACAAACATAGTGTGCTTAAACCAATAACACACAAATTATTGTATTTTTCTTGTCTATATTGAATACATAATTTAAACATTCACAGTATAGGTTGGAAAAAGTATGTGAACCCCAAGGCTAATGACTTCTCCAAAAGCTAATTGGAGTCAGGAGTCAGCAAACCTGGAGTCCAATCAATGAGATGAGATTGGAGATGTTGGTTAGAGATGCCTTGTCCTATAAAAAACACTCACAAAATTTGAGTTTGTTATTCACAAGAAGCATTGCCTGAACCATGCCTCGAACAAAAAAGATCTCAGAAGACCTAAGATTAAGAATGGTTGACTTGCATAAAGCTGGAATGGGTTACAAAAGTATGTCTAAAGGCCTTGATGTTCATCAGTCCACGGAAAGAGAAATTGTCTATAAATGGAGAAAGTTCAGCAATGTTGCTACTCTCCCTAGGAGTGGCCGTCCTGCAAAGATGACAAGAGCACAGCGCAGAATGCTCAATGAGGTTTAGAAGAATCCTAGAGTGTCAGCTAAAGACTTACAGAATCTCTGGAACATGCTAACATCTCTGTTGATGAGTCTACGATATGTAAAACACTAAACAGGAATGGTGTTCATGGGAGGACACCATGGAAGGAGCCACTGCTGTCCAAAAAAACCATTGCTGCACATCTGAAGTTTGCAAAAGTGCACCTGGATGTTCCACAGCGTTACTGGCAAAATATTCTGTGGACAGATGAAACTACAGTTGAGTTGTTTGGAAGGAACACACAACACTATGTGTGGAGAAAAAAAGGCACAGCACACCAACATCGAAACCTCATCCCAACTGTAAAGTCTGGTGGAGGGAGAATCATGGTTTGGGGCTGCTTTGCTGCCTCAGGGCCTGGACAGCTTGCTATCATCGACGGAAAAATGAATTCCCAAGTTTCTCAAGACATTTTGCAGCAGAATGTTAGGCTATCTGTCTGCCAATTGAAGCTCAACAGAAGTTGGGTGATGCAACAGGACAACGACCCAAACACAGAAGTAAATCAACAACAGAATGGCTTCAACAGAAGAAAATATGCTTTTTGGAGTGGCCCAGTCAGAGTCCTGACCTCAACTCGATTGAGATACTGTGGCATGCCCTCAAGAGAGCAGTTCACACCAGACATCCAAGAATATTGCTGAACTGAAACAGTTTTGTAAAGAGGAATGGTCCAAAATTCCTTCTGACCGTTGTGGCAGGTCTGATCCGCAACTACAGAAAACATTTGGTTGAGGTATTGGCTGCCAAAGGAGAGTCACCAGTTATTAAATCCAAGGGTTCACATACTTATTCCACCCTGCACTGTGAATGTTTACATGGTATGTTCAATAAAGACATGAAATATATAATTGTTGTGTGTGTTATTAGTTTAAGCAGACTGTTTGTCTATTGTTGTGACCTAGATGAAGATCAGATCATATGTTATGACCAATTTTATGCAGAAATCCAGGTATTTCCAAAGGGTTCACATACTTTTTTTGCCACTGTATATCTTCCTTTCTGTCACTCTCCTTCGCCCCCCCCCCCCCCCCCCCCCCTCCTCCCCCAACACACCCCACCCTCATCTTCCATTGTAGCATCTACATCTATTTGTTAGGGTGTATTTAGATGACTGATAGGAGGACATCTGATATCGTCTAGGTATGGATTTTCCCCCTCTCTGGATAGAATAAGGTTGCCGTCGATGCATCCTTGATGTTGTGATAGAATCATAGAACAAATAGGCAATGTGACCATGTCATTACACGACAGAGGAGTTGGATGAATAGAAAACTCTGGAGGACAACCTTTCAAACAGCAGTGTGCTTGTATGTGTGCGTGTGTCATTTATGTGTGCTAGGAAGAAGTACATTTAAAGTAAGGAACTCAAATGAAGGCATTGGATAGTTCCATTTTTAATAACCCCCTCTTTAAAAACATGTTAAGATAACATTGCTAAGATAATCTTATATTCTTCAAAATCAAGGGGTATATTTCAGAAATTTAAATAACTGAACATCTTACAGATTGTGACTTCGGGAAACTTTAGGTACTCAAGGACACTTGATGTTGCCATAGCAACTCTATCACATTCAAATTCACTTTACAATGGACTCATACAGTACTAATGTAAGTAACTAGAACTAGTGACTGCATGCAGTCTATAGCCCAATATTAGACCTCTGATTAATGATTTCATTTATTAATAAGACAAGGTCTAAGGAAATCCCATAGCAACTACGTTCAAGATAACTCATGGTCCAATGACTGTACCTACTAGTAGCATGTGTCCCGCGTCCGGGTGTAGCTACACCCGGACGCCCTTCCAGTGACCGGCCTTAAGGTTATTCTAGCTGGTGGTGGTAGAGAAGTGAATGGTTGTCAAACTGTTGCTGAAAACCCGCAAGTGAGAGAACAAGGGTAAGTTGACATATGCTGTAAATACATCACAAGATTTACATCCATTGGTGAGAGGAAGAGAGGAAGGTGAGAGGAGAGGAAGGTGAGAGGAGAGGAAGGTGAGAGGAGAGGAAGGTGAGAGGAGAGGAAGGTGATCATTGAAAGAGTGAGCCCATAGGTTAAACAGCAAGCGTGCAAAATGTGTATTATTGTGCCGTGCTTATGGGCTATAAAGTAAATAGGTGAATGACATTTTGCACATGGCTAATGGGAAAGAGGAAAAGAAACAAGACACTATGTTGATGATGATATGTTTGTATTCATTCCCACTATACCCGTATAATACTATTGAATTATGTTATGCACACTGGATGACGTTAAGCAAGCATTCAGACCAGCCTTCCTTATTGAACCTTCATAAACTACAGCACATAAAATTGTCATCCATATTCGATTTTGATTTGGMGAGGGGGGATAGAATCAAACTGGATTCAGTAGATTCTTGTTCACTGCTCGGTGATGCAAACAACGATTTTCCAATCAGAACCGTCTACGGATTATGCATGTTGCATCGGACAAAGGACACATGCTGCTAGCAGGTACGGTCATTGGACCATGAGTTATCTTGAACGCAGTCGCCCTTAGACCTTGTCTTATTAATTAAGGAAATAACTCATCAGAGGTCTAATATTGGGCTACAGGCAGACATGTATTTCTACGTTGTGTAGCACTGTGTAGAGCTGTGTATCCCCCCCACCCCTATACTGCTGTCTCTTATACACATCTAGATGTGTATAAGAGACAGCGGCTATACTGTGGGTGTCCTCTCCCTCTCTCTCTACTCAACCATACAACATCTACTGAGGAGAAGGGGATGTTTACTTCAAGTACTCATTATGCATAAATAACAAATGCAGTCTTGACATGTTTGAGTATATTTACATATAAACAACTGGCCTGAGGGTGATGCTGGGAGCTGAGAGAAACCCCCCCGTTTTTAGATGATATCGATGGATGTGTCCACCTGAGGAAGCAGAATAAATACTGTTCTATGAAACCATACAGGTCACTGTTTGGGTATACAAAATAGAAGTGTTGTGACTGTGGAAGGTTTTTCTGACAGTTGTGAAATGAATGCTGTTGATGTGACTCAGTCTTGCCCTTCACTGGGGGAAATGGAGAGAAGAGAGGGAGAAGATAGACAGATCCTATGAGGCTGGGCTCTCTACAGCCAGAGCTCTGACGTAAAGGTCACTTCTGCTTAGAGGTAAATAAAACAACACCTGGCTCTGAGACCAGCTGCAGGCCAACAGCCAAGTCCTACAGAGAGACAACAGGACTCCCAGGTGCCAAACACACCAGCAACCTGCACTGGCCTGGGGACGGACATGAAACACTTTATCCTAGGGGAGGGCATGCTACACCCTTCCCACACTGGGTTCCCAAGGTCTTTGTCTGGCAAATGTTGTTGTGAACTTTGATTAAACCCCTATTTCTGAACCCTAGGATTCTTAATGGCCTTCTCCTAGCAGTTTGGTTCTCTCTGTGGTCAGACATTTTGTTTGCACACAGCAATGAGGTAAATGCTATATATATACAGTACAGTAGGGATGTAACGATTCACCAATACCCGTCGGTCCTGGTTCAAATGTTAAAGATAGGGAATATCAGTAGCTTAGTGACTAGTCAAACTGCGAGGTAGGTGGCCTACTCCTGATCTTGCACATCTGCACAGCACCTTCAGCATTCAAATGCTAAAATGGCTTGTGCGATATTAGGGCTTATTAGTTGATTAGGGAAGACATAGAAAAAGAGGTCTTATTGATGAGACTTCACATATGCAATAGGAAGGCATTGGAACACAGAGCTCTCAAAATTAGTGCCACTTCCTGCTTGAAATTTTCTCAGGTTTTCACCTGCAATAAAAGTTCTGTTTAACTCACAGACAAAATTCTTACAGTTTTGGAAACTTCAGAGTGTTTTCTATCCTAATCTGACTATTATATGTATATTCTAGTTTCGGGGGATGAGAAATAGGCAGTTTAAAATGGGTACGCATATTTTGCCATATTTTTAAATTGCGCCCCCTATCAAGAAGAAGTTAGGGCTTATTAGTTGAGTGACAACCTATGTTTATTAAAAAATATATATATTTCACCTTGATTTAACCAGGTAGGCCAGTTGAGAACAAGTTCTTATTTACAACTGCGACCTGGCCAAGATAAAGCAACGCAGTGCAACAAAAACAACACAGAGTTACACATGGGGTAAACAATCATACAGTCAATAACACAATAGAAGAATATGTATACAGTGTGTGCAAATGAAGTAAGGAGGTAAGGCAAGAAACAGTCCAATAGTGGCGAAGTAATTACAATTTAGCAATTTACACTGGAGTGATATATGTGCAGATGAGGATGTGCAGGTAGAAATACTGGTGTGCAAAAGAGCAGAAAAAACAAAACAAATATGGGGATGAGGTAGGTAGTTGGTTGGATGGGCTATTTACAGATTGGCTGTATACAGCTGCAGCGATCGGTAAGCTGCTCTGACAGCTGACGCTTAAAGTTAGTGAGGGAGATATGTCTCCAACTTCAGTGATTTTTGCAATTCGTTCCAGTCATTGGCAGTGGAGAACTGAAGGAAAGGCGGCCAAAGAGGTGTTGGCTTTGGGGATGATCAGTGGTCATACATTTTAGACATTTAGCAGACACTCTTATCCAGAACGCTTTACAGTAGTGACTGCATACATTGTAATACTTTCTTCATACTGGTCCCCCGTGGGAATCAAACCCACGACCCTGTCGCATGCTCTACCAACTGAGCAACACGTGCAAAGTTGATAATTCCATAATGAGGAATCACTTTTGCAAGGCACACTGCATGGCCAAAGTGGAAGGAAAAAGAAGCTCACTAAAAACTCCCAAACAGTCAAATCTATTCGATTTTCAGATGGGGTGAAATGCAAAGTTGTGCTATATATTCATTGGGTATGTCATAGCTAATTTGTAAACAATAAATATTTATACCCATACAAGCTCAAACACCTAATCTGCAAAAATGACAAGTTAATTAGTGGGTAATGGTGATTTCAAGAACATATGCTACATCCCCCCCCCCCCCCTAATCAGATCAGGTGCCTACATACAGTGCCTTCAGAAAGTATTCACACTGTTACAGGCTTTGGTTTTTGCATTTATGTTTTGAGGTTGGACTTTAGTGCGTATAGCTCGTTAGCACATTTAAGTCATTTACATTACATTTACATTACATAGTTAGCACGTAGGGCACACCGATTGGTGTCACCTCGTTAGTCAGTATGTGTTACACGAGGGCTGGTTGCCATCTCGTTAGTGGGATGGTCTTTCACCTGTGCTGGCCCAGTGCTCCAGTTCTCTTGAGAGATGTGGAGGGTCAACACTTTTAGTTGGTGTTCCCTATTTGATTTCTAGAAAAACATTCCTTTCTGTTTTCCCTGATTTTGTTTTGCTCCATCTTCTTGGTTTGCTTCCTGTCTTTAAGTTTGGTGTGGGTTTTTCTTTTGCTTGCCTCCTTTTGAGCAAATTTACTGGGTGCTCACGGTGGATGTCTTTTAGGTTCCAGTTGTTGTTGCTAGTCAGCTTTCAATGGACATCCCCATGAGTATCTTTCAGAGCCCTTTCCCAAAACCCCACCGGTTTTGTTTTGGTTGTTGTCAGTGACTATTTTTTTGTTTCCCATTCCCATTATGTTTCCCACAAACATAACACACACCCCTTGACTTTTTCCACATTTTGTTGTGTTACAGCCTGAATTTAAAATGGATATAATTTATATATTTTTTGTTACTGGTCTACACACAATACACCGTAATTGTGTGTTTTTATAGAATTTGTACAAATTAATAAAAAAAAAAAATGTCTTGAGTCAATAAGTATTCAACACCTTTGTTATGGCAAGCCTAAATAAGTTCAGGAGTAAAAATGTGCTTGACAAGTCAAATACATTTAATTGACTATGTGTGCAGTAATAGTGTTTAACATGACTTTTGAATGATAACCTAATCTCTGTACCCCATTCATACCATTCATACCATTCATACCAGTCAAAAGTTTGGACACACCTACTCTTTCAAGGGTTTTTCTTTATTTTTACTATTTTCAACATTGTAGAATAATAGTGAAGACATCAAAACTATGAAGTAACACATATGGAATCATGTAGTAAAAAAAGTTAAGGCAAAGTAGCCACCCTTTGCCTTCATGACAGCTTTGCACACTCTTGGCATTCTCTCAACCAGCTTCATGAGGTAGTCACCTGGAATGCATTTCAATTAACAGTTGTGCCTTGTTAAAAGTTAATTTGTGGAATTTATTTCCTTCTTAATGCGTTTGAGCCAATCAGTTGTGATGTGACAAGGTAGGGGTGGTATACAGAAGATAGCCTTATTTGGTAAAAGACCAAGTCCATATTATGGCAAGAACAGCTCAAATAAGCAAAGAAAAATGACAAGTCCATCATTACTTTACGACATGAAGGTCAGTCAATGCGGTACATTTAAAGAACTTTGAAAGTTTCTTCAAGTGCAGTCGCTAAAACCATCAAGGGCTATGATGAAACTGGCTCTCACGAGGACCTCCACAGGAAAGGAAGACCCAGTGTTACCTCTGGTGCAGAGGATAAATTCATTAGAGTTAACTGCACCTCAGATTAGAACCCAAATAAATGATTCACAGAGTTCAAGTTGTATTTATTTATTTATTTCACCTTTATTTAACCAGGTAGCCCAGTTGAGAACAAGTTCTAATTTACAACTGCGACCTGGCCAAAATAAAGCAAAGCAGTGCGACACAAACAATACAGAGTTACTCATGGAATAAACAAACGTACAGTCAATATACAGTGTGTGCAAATGAAGTAAGATTAGGGAGGGAAGGCAATAAATAGGCCATAGTGGCGAAATTACAAATTACAAATTAGCAATGAAACACTGGAGTGATAGATGTGCAGAAGAAGAATGTGCAAGTAGAGATACTGGGGTGCAAAGAAGCAAAAAAAATATATGGGGATGAGGTAGATGGGTGGGTTATTTACAGATGGCTTTGTACAGGTGCAATGATATGTAAGTTGCTCTGACAGATGATGCTTAAAGTTAGTGAGGGTGATAGGAGTCTCCAGCTTCAGTGATTTTTGCAATTCGTTCCAGTCATTGGCAGCAGAGAACTGGAAGGAAAGGCAGCCAAACGAGGAGCGCGTGCTATGGGTGGGTGCTGCTATGGTGACCAGTGAGGTGAGATAAGGCAGGGCTTTACCTAGCAAAGACGTATAGATGATCTGGAGCCAGTGGGTTTGGTGACGAAAATGAAGCAAGGGCCAGCGGAAAAGAGCATACAGGTCGRAGTGGTGGGTAGTATATGGGGCATTGGTGACAAAACGGATGGCACTGTGATAGACTGCATCCAATTTGCTGAGTAGAGTGTTGGAGACTATTTTGTAAATGACATCGCCGAAGTGAAGGATCGGTAGGATAGTCAGTTTTACGAGGGTATGTTTGGCAGCATGAGTGAAGGATGCTTCGTTGCGAAATAGGAAGCTGATTCTAGATTTAATTTTGGATTGGAGATGCTTAATGTGAGTCTGGAAGGAGAGTTTACAGTCTAACCAGACACCTAGGTATTTGTAGTTGTCCACATATTCTACGTCAGAACCGTCCAGAGTAGTGATGCTAGACGGGCGGGCGGGTGTGGGCAGCGATTGGTTGAAGAGCATGCATTTAGTTTTACTTGCATTTAAAGCAGTTGGAGGCCACGGAAGGAGAGTTGTATGGCATTGAAGCTCGTCTGGAGGTTTGTTAACACAGCATCCAAAGAAGGGCCAGAAGTATACAGAATGGAGTCGTCTGCATAGAGGTGGATCAGACAATCACCAGCAGCAAGAGCGACATCATTAATGTATACAGAGAAAAGAGTCGGCCCCAGAGTTGAACCCTGTGGCATCCCAATAGAGACTGCCAGAGGTCCGGACAACAGGCCCTTCGATTTGACACTGTGAACTCTGTCTGAGAAGTAGTTGGTGAACCAGGCGAGGCAGTCATTTGAGAAACCAAGGCTGTTCAGTCTGTCGATAAGAATGCTGTGATTGACAGAGTCGAAAGCCTTGGCCAGGTCGATGAAGACTGCTGCACAGTAATCTTTTTAAATCAATGGCGGTTATGATATCGTTTAGGACCTTGAGCGAAGGCTGAGGTGCACCCATGACCAGCTAGGAAACCAGATTGCATAGCGGAGAAGGTACGGTGGGTGATCTGTTTGTTAACTTGGCTTTCGAAGACCTTGGAAAGGCAGGGTAGGATAAATATAGTCTTGTAACAGTTTGGGCCTAGAGTGTCTCCCCATTTGAAGAGGGGGATGACCGTGGCAGCTTTCCAATCTTTGGGGATCTCAGACGATACAAAAGAGAGGTTGAACAGGCAGACACATCTCAACATCAAGTGTTCAGAGGACTCTGCGTTAATCAGGCCTTCATGCTCGAATTTCTGCAAAGAAATCACTACTAAAAGACACCAATAAGAAGAATAGATTTGCTTGGGGCTAGAAACACGAGCAATTGACATTAGATTGGTGCAAATCTGTCCTTTGGTCTGATGAGTCCGATTTTTGGTTCCAACCGCGGTGTCTTTGTGAGACCCAGAGTAGGTGAACGGATGATCTACGCATGTGTGGTTCACACCGTGAGGTGTGATGGTGTGGGGGTGCTTTCCTGGTGTCTGTGATTAATTTAGAATTCAAGGCACACATAACCAGCATGGCTACCACAGCATTCTGCAGCGATACACCATCCCATCTGGTTTGCGCTTAGTGGGACTAGATTTAGTTTTTCAACAGGACAATGACCCAACACACCTCCAGGCTGTGTAAGGGGTATTTGACCAAGAAGGAGAGTGATGGAGTGCTGCATCAGATGACCTGGCCTCCACAATCACCCAACCTCAGCCCCTATTTAGATGGTTTGGGATGAGTTGGAATACTGAGTGGAGGAAAAGCAGCCAACAAGTTCTCAGCATATATGTGGGAACTCTTCAAGACTGCTGGAAAAACATTCCTCATGAAGTTGGTTGAGAGAATGTCAAGAGCGTGCAAAGCTGTCATCAAGGCAAAGACTGGCTATTTTGAAGAATATACAATATAAAATATAATTTGATTTGTGTAACACTTTTTTGGTTACTACATGATTCCATATGTGTTTTATCATAGTTTTTTGTCTTCACTATTATTCTACAATGTAGAAAATAGTAAATAAGAAAAACTCTTGAATGAGAAGGTGTGTCCAAACTTTTGACTGCTTCTGTAGATGTAATAATATTTTAATTTAACCTTATAAGTTAATAAAGACAGTGCAGAGAACCATTGAGGTCGGAGAGTGATGATACAGTATATGCCTTTGACCTACATTTATCAAACATTACAGCTGTTGTCATAATTACAGGCAATTATTTTTCAATTTGCCATCTTTTTACTTGGTGGATTTGAAAGCTTTGAGTGGCTTTGACTGCAGAGGGAGAATATCTTCTGAATATTAAGTGCCACAGTCCTGATTAGATGAGGCTTAGGTCACGTTTTCCTTTAGCTTATTTATTTTCCGAAGAATTTGGCCAAAGCTGTGAGAACGCTGAGTACTACCTCAGTGGCCTCTGTGGGATGTGTTAGATTTAGTTATTTAGTGTACGTTACATCCCTCATTAGTTCTACACCAGCGAACCATACATCAATCATGAGTCATGGTGGGATGTTAACACCTCATGACATTCGGTAATGCTGGTGTTAAAAATGCATAATTTCTGTTGTAACGGCGAGCAGTCCAAAGTACTAAGGCTTTCTGTGTCAGGGAGTGGAAGTGTCAGGTCCTGTCCAAGCTCCAGGGAGAGAAACCAAAGTGGACAGCTGCCGATGTCGGGACGCTCTGGTACACAGGAAATGGCAAAGAGACACACAAGGACTGTCTACTGGCATTAGCCTGAGTGACACTCTTTCTGCACCTTCACAGCCACACATCTCCATGTCTGAGTGGAAATAATACTGACATATAAAGGGAACTTGGCATATAAACACCTAGAATTTAGAAGTGATGCAACGATTGAGATGGGAAAGAAACTCTGTCAGGATGTTCCAGTTGCATCATAAAGACCTGCATAAGGCTTTGAGGTGACTTCTGGTAGAACGAGATTGCACCAATAAGTGGTAGTTATTATGTTAGACCTTTTCACTTTAGAAAAGCAGGGCTAAAGAGAGATGACTACTTTAAATCTGCAATCCATCTACATTTTGTAAATATGGCGACATTATTGACCAAAGACATTTCGCGTGAGGCCTCATCGCTAGATCTTTTTCCTACTCTAAAATTCAGTATCTCTCCTCCGCAGTCAGCTCATTAATCTTCCTTTTACTGGAGTAACACACTGACATATCTCCATAAATGGCACTTAATTTCTGCATTATTTATGCCTCATTTATGTGCTCAGGTCCTCCACTATTTATCAAATGTCCCACTGATGTCAAAACAAATTGAGCGCCGTTACTCACGGATGCTCTCTGCAAACACATCAGTGGACAGGAAGTCACTGGAGATTTCTCTTGACTGTCACCAGGAAGTCTCTCTCGCACATTGAGCTCTGCTGAGTGTAGAGGTCTCTCTTAGAACCAATAAAGAAACAGGCAGTGTAGGAAGTGATGCAGTGGTAGACTAGACAAGAAGGTTGAGTAACGCTTATGTTTATCAGTGGAAATTTGTGAATGATAACTTAATTTTATGTGTGTGTGTGTGTGTGTGTGTGTGTGTGTGTGTGTGTGTGTGTGTGTGTGTGTGTGTGTGTGTGTGTGTGTGTGTGTGTGTGTGTGTGTGTGTGTGTGTGTGTGTGTGTGTGTGTGTGTGTGTGTGTGTGTGTGTGTGGGTGCTATGCGGAAGAGTAAATGATTTAGTCAATGATTTATGATTCCATGCTAGAGAAGGCCCTAGGCCTGCGGCAGTTCACAAGATCACAAGAGTATGACAGGCTGGGTGACACTGCACTCCCCTCACCTACTGTACCACAGAGTGCAACATTGACTCAACTGCTGAACTGCACTTAATTTATGGGTTACGTCCCAAATGGCACCCTATTCTCTATATAGTGCTCTATGTTTGACCTGAGCCTTATGGGAATAAGTTGTCATATGGGATTCAGACATAGTCTCAGCTACAACTCCACAACCCTTAGCATCTCCACGGTAACCTAGCCCTACATTAGCAGAGCCTTGTCTCCTCTCCTCATTCTTCTCCCCAGACTGTCAACGTTGATTTCTAATATGGGATTGAGTATGAAACCGCTTTTATTTTCCCTCCAACCCTCCTTTTCCTTTTTTCTTTCTGTCTGTCACTCTCTCGCTCTCAGGCTGAGGGCTGCCAAATGGAGGCCAGGAAAGTGGGAACAGAATTACCTTTCTTATCTTTACTCTGCCAAATTATGTTTTCTATTCTGTCCTTCTATCACATGTCCCCAGCCACTCTCACATTCACTATGCCTAAGACAATCCCACACAGGCATAGACACTGACATGCACCTGCACATAGGCACATTGGTGTGCACACAAACCTGTACACCTGCAATGACCCCTACTTTTCCCACGGACACCCTAGTCTTTAAACCCGAGAGACATGGTCTTGGATGGATAGGTCTTGACCTGAGACCTCTGACGTTCAGATGGATCCATAAGGTCTCCTTAGAGGTGCACAAAGCCCAATTTGTCTCTTTCCTTGACGAGCATGAATCAATGGAGGAAGGACAAGCACCGCCACCGGCTTTCTCAGTGGAAGCTGTGTCTAGCACTTACATAAACTCTACCAGATGTGGAAGCACTTACAGCACATAAAAATTATGACACAGTGTAGGGTATCCAAGGACAGATTGATGTTGTCTTTTACAACAGCAAAGAGCATCTGTGTTTATCCTCACTCTTCGTTCAGTGTACACTGAATGTTTAACTCGAGTCATACACTTTTCGATTTGCTAACCATATGTTTAGCTATTCTGACACGCATAGCACATTCATACTTTGTAGCTATAGCTATGATAGAACATGTCCCATATAAGAACACTGTGGTTGTTCTTATACGTATATGCCCTGCTCTCTCCGTCTCTGACTAGAGGAGGGAGAGTAACGACCAGGGTTAACATGATTATACCCTGTGAACTCAGCACTATTTATTAATACGCATCACTATTAATACGCATCAATTCTGATACAATAAATGATGTATCAGAATTGTGACAACACGCAACTTGGTCATTCCCTCTGGGCAATCAGATTGATGGCAGGGGCTAGCACCAAGCCCCTGCTGACATCATTAGCTATAAATGAATGTTCAGACAACGCTCAGATATTTTATGATGCGAGTAACACAAGGCTTACTTAGAACATTGCAGTTGCTGCCCCTGATGCAAAAAGCTAGGTTAAGAATAAGAACATGTGTATTTGTACAAATATGTAACCAACAATTTTCATGTGAGACAGTCAGTGTTGTTGGCTACTAGGGGTGGCTGAGTGGATTCTCACTTTCTCAGAGTGTCTTGTGTTTGGTACCAGAGCTACTGTATCTGAGGGAGTTCTCAGAGTGTCTTGTGTTTGGTACCAGAGCTACTGTATCTGAGGGTTGTTTCAGAGTGTGTTGTGTTTGGTACCAGAGCTACTGTATCTGAGGGAGTTCTCAGAGTGTGTTGTGTTTGGTACCAGAGCTACTGTATCTGAGGGTGTTCTCAGAGTGTGTTGTTAGACTAATGTATGGTTGGCTGAATATTCTCAGAGTGTTTGTGTGAGAGTAGGTTTGACTGAGTGTGTGTGGTCCTACTGTTGGGCTAGCTGGTGGGGTTTGGTGAGAGCATCTGTTCCCAGTGTAATGAATGAGTCCCTCCCTCCTCTCTCACTCTCATCATTAGTGTTTAATTAAAGCTGTAGCCTACTCCTGTGGTAGGTGAGAGTTATGGTAGGGAGATGCGGTGGGAGATGACACATAATGGGATATCAAACTGGATTAGTTATGGGGAAGCATTGAGCGTCCTTTAAGGGCTAAGAAGCCTTAAAGCAGTGATCTCCTGGGTTTTTATTTTGTTTGTTTATTAGATTTAAAGACTGCTCTCAGATATGCTCTGCATTGTAGAGGTAAAATAGGAACATTGGCATTTCTCTTTCCCCTTTGTGACCTGATAACTACCAGTTTCTTGAATGTCTTGTAGTTGGTTATAAAACAGTGTACATCATGAAGGAGGATAGCATTGGTAACCTTCATCTTTGCTACAGTCTACTGCTAGACCAGGTAAAGGCAATGAGATTGAAATACGCATTAACTTACATAGGGGAGAAATAATGACGATGATATTAACATAGCAGAGACTGATTCACTCTCTGAGGAAGGGCTGACTTGGTGTTTACTGGGTAATAACAGACTATATGACTTGTAAGAGCTGACAAATTAAAGTACTGATTGAGAGGTGGGTGTGTTGGTGTTAGTAGGCAGTATTGTCATATGTAATGTTAGTAGAGTTGAGAGACCTAGTATAAAGTCTTATTCTGATCAGACAGAGTGTAGAGGACATATTATGGAAATCAGGGCCAACTTATTATGTTTCTATTCCCCGGGGGCAGAGTGACACTGTTCAAACCAACATCTCAAAGTCCTCTGATTCAGACCTTTACCCTCATACTACAGCTCACCTGTCTGAGTGAAGATAACGCCTCTTCTCACTATGAAAGGCAACATTGATAGTTTGATGATTCTCTTTTAAATCTACCCTCTGACCTCTCCACCTCATCCTATTGGTTAAGCTTTGTTCTTTGAGGACAGTTAGATGTAACTTTATGCTGATTCAAACAGGCTTTATAGAAGCAAGGACCTGTCTGCTGCTTGGTGTTATGGGACTGATTTACTGGCCTACTTAACCAAGGATAGAAGGGAGTGGGGTGGAGGTAGGAAGGGATGGAAGGGAGAGGTGAAGCATGCCTAGTGCTAGTGCTAGGATTACGGTTAGGGATAGGGTTATGGTTTGGGTTAAGGTTAGGGTTAGTGCTAGGGCTAGGGTTGAGTCTGGGATTGGACATGAAGTTAGGATTAGAGTTAGCTCAAGGGTTAGGGTTTTAGCTAGGTTTAGGGTTGGGCCAGGGTGTGAACTTGAAGCTAGGGTTAGGGTTTTAGCTAGGGTTAGGGTTGAGCCAGGGTGTAGACATGAAGTTAGTGTTAGGGTCTTAGCTAGGGTTAGGGTTGAGCCATGGTATGGACATGAAGCTAGGGTTAGGGTATGAGACCAGGTGTAGACAAAGCTAGGGTAGGGTTAGCCCAGGATGGTAGACATTGAATATGTGTTAGGGTCTATAGCAGGTTAGGGTTGACCCATGCGTATGGACATGAACTAGGGTTGGTGAGCCATGGTATCGAGAAATAAGCTCGTTAGGGTTGAGGCCAGGGTGTAGAACTGAAGCTAGGGTTAGGTTGAAGCCGGGGGTAACATGAAGTTAGTGCTCAGGGTCTTAGCTAGGGTTAGGGTTGAGCCATGGTATGGACATGAAGCTAGGGTTAGGGTGAGCCATGGTATGGACATGAAGCTGGGTTAGGGTGAGCCAGGGTGTAGACTAAGCTAGGTTAGGGTTGAGCCAGGGAGGACATGGATTATGTTAGGCTTAGAGGGTTAGGGTTGACCATGGTAATGGACATGAAGCTAGGTTAGGGTGAAGCCATGTTGGACATGAAGCTACTTAGCTGACATGTCTGGACCATGAGAGCTAGGTAGGGTTGAGCATGCGTATGGACCATGAAGCTGGGTTAGGGTTGAGCCATGGTATGGACATATGCCAGCAGACACTACAGAACCCCTGTCTTATATTTTTTCACCAATATGTCCAGTAAAAATACTTTCTAATGTACTTCTTATCTACATCAAATAAGTCCCATTTTGACATATAAAAACAGTACATCAAATATATGGTGGATCATTTAACGTGAGGTGTCTTCATACTGACGTTAAGTCTGTATATTTGAGGCCCATGACACACACAGGAGCTATAGTGAAACAGAGCGGTCTTCAGCCTGGCTGGCAGAGCTCCCAAAGTCCCTGCATAGCTGATTTAGGGCCTGGCTATCTGCTGTGACAACACCTTATTAAAATCAAGTGAATTTGTCCTTCCTCTCCCTCCCTCCTTCTCTCTCTTACGTCTCTCCCAGTAGGTTGGCTGGGGAGAGAGTGGTTCCACAGAGCAGGATATAAATCCACAGAGCCGCCCCAGGCAAGGTCTTCATCAGAAGCTCATTCCTCATCACTTTACATAAAGTCAGCGGTGTAACTGTATAATTACGCTGTGCTTTAGAGAATATTGCCTGGGAAAATGACTGCTCACACAATTAACAGCATATAATGTACCTAGGTACATAGTATGGTACATTAACCTTTTCTAATTGTTGTCTTTTCTTACTTTTCTGTGCATAAGGAGATGCTTTTCCATAAGGAAGCATACTTTTTTTGTACTGCGGAAAAAAAAATCTGAATCAAACCAATCAATTGCAAGGTGTAAGCTTTGCCCTTGTGAGTTCACTTACAATTAGCATGAAATCCTTAAAAAAAAAAATCCTCATCATTATAACGACCATGGTGCTAACAGAACAGATAGGTTTACTGCAGAAAGGATCACACAAATAGAAAGCAGACAACAGATAGTCAGGTAAGGTGAAAAATCGATCTCTGTGGGATTTTCTGATGATTCTGCACTCTTGCTCTGTACTTAATTACATCATTCATTATCCCACCATTGGAAAATTGGGGATATTTAACAAGTAGTCATTAGTTAATCTTCAGTTACAATGCACAGACACAAAGGTCAATACCATAAGTCAATTTAAATGATATACACGTTCAGATACAATGGCCTGCAGAGGTAGTTTTAGACTGAATTAGACATTGCCGCCAAGACCCATTTGTCATTTTGAAGGGGCCTCGAAGAAATAACCACTGTGCATTTTCCAGCAAACAGCARGCAGGCATTGATAGCCTTTCTTTTCTATATCAACTCTTAACTCTGCTGGAACTTGTGTTAAAATATAATTAGAACAATCATACTTCAGTTGGAATGGGATAGAGTATCACATACTACAAATTAGTATGTGTGTGTGTGTGTGAGTGAGTGGGTGCGCGTGTAAGTGTGTGTTGTGTAGGTAGCTTTGCCTGTGATTAATGTGCCATGTCCCCGCTCTGTGAGAGGGAGATAATGTAYGAGGCTGTGCCCTTTGTGTTCACAGTCTGTGTTAATGCCGGACCTATCAGGAGATTTAAACAGCATGGAAACCGAAACCTTGAATGTTTGGGGTAAACAAATCTAGGTGAAATGGGTAATATCACCCTAGGAAAAAATAGTTCTTAAACAGTTTGAACAGGATAATCAGGTCCCGACAACAAAAGACCATTCAGGTATTGTAGGTGGAAACCCCTCTATTCAGAACAGCAGTGTAAAGTCGGTGTCCCTCCAAGTTTCTAGTTCCAGGGCATTCAGACCGCCCATCCTGTGAGATCTGAAGGTGCCCCTGACTGACTGACTGACTGACTGACTGAGCTCTATTGTACTGACGTTCTAAGGTTCAGGCACCACTGGGAGAGGAGAGGTGTGGGTGGCAGGTTGTAATCAGCAGCTTGATATGAGCAGAAAAAGACAGGAGAGGTTTGCCCTCTGAATCTCAAAGAGGACCTGTCATCTACATCGTCCATTATGATATCACAGAACCATTTTTCACCTGTATTCATAGCTGTGTCTTGAAGAACAAAAGTAGGAAAAAAAGCAATGATATTCAGTACGGTTAAATAGGATGAAGTACATGGAAAGGGAACTCATATTATGTAAACTATTTGACGCATTGCAGCAGAGGTTGGTTGACTAATAGTGTGTACATACTGTAAGTCACATATGCCACTGTACATGTCACGTAGACCTACCATATGGACACATTCAAGTCATTCAGTATATTGGAGAACCATGGCATGTGACCGTCAAAATCACTGTTCTGCTAAACTTTGACCGTGGGAGAAGAAAACAAACACAAAAAGCATCCTATAATCAACTCGTGTCATGCACTCCAGATATGCATAACCTCGTGTCACACACAGATTATTTAACCAACATGACTTGGGCTTGGTTAGATGTTCTCCTAGAATAAAGAACAAGGCTGCCACTGTTTCCCTGTGTGCAGAGGCTCTCTAGTTCTGTCAGTGCTCTACAAAAGGACTTAAATTAAGTTCCTCCCAATGAATGGGATTTGAGCAGACTATTGTTGAGATCTCAGGCAGTTCCTTATCACAGGCATCTCATGTTGCGCTCATAGAGCCATCACTCAGTGCACAATGCTATACAGTCAAGTACAATAGCACTCTCTGAAAGGGGGAGTCTGTGAGTCAGTCACCTTGAGTTGGTTGATAAGCAGACACGTGAGGCTCGACGAGGGGAGATTTACACAATATTTCTGAGAGCACCAGAGGACTCTCTGGATGGGATGAAATAAATAAAATAATCGGTGATCATGGCCATAGGCGGAAATCCCAGGGGGGACGGGGGGGACACGACCCCCCCATCCTGGGAAAAATATGATTTGTCCCCCCGAATATATCACTGTAAACATAACTATGTAATTTCAATAATATTAATAATACGCAATGAAAGCACTTGTGCTGATTATAGACACTTAATAGCGCGTTTTTAAGTTTCACAAGATTGCGACCCCCCCGCCCTTTGCCCCACAATGATTTGATCCACTGCCAGTTCTTTAGCTTGCAAGGTAATAGAGGGTTCGTATCTACTGTCCGAAAGGCACTCAGTGTACGTATCTGACGTGAGGTAATCCAGTCAATCGCGCCATAGCAATGTATATATTTTTTTAATGTTGCAGGGTTCACACACTAGCTGAATTTGCAGAGCTAGCGCGCAAACTAAAGCAAACATTAACTATCAAGCTAGCTAGTACCTATTCCATTTATGTGGCGTCGTCAAAGATGGAATATTTGCTATCGTGAGTTTATTCCAAGATTAGCATGCAGCTGTAGTGCTTCAAAGTCCCCGTGATAAGGTTAGCGATAAACTGAAGTCCAAACTGAACAGAACTACACTCTCTTATACCATTGTCTTAAATATATTAAATGGTCTCGTTGCAAAAGCAAAATTGTCGCTAGTGAATATTTTATTTTTTTCCACCTTTAACCAGGTAGCAAAGATTATAGCAAACACCACAGAAACGGAATTGGTGCTCGCTAGCTTTGCAAATTCAGCTATTGTTGGAAGCCTGCCAATATGAAACAAACTAGGTTAAAATTTCAAAACGTTGCAGCATGTGTTGTGTAAATGTGTGTGTGTGCAGCTAGACCGGTCAGCCAGCCAGGTAGAAAAATGTCAGAAAAAAGACGGACATCAGAGTATTTTTCAGGACACCAAAACGCAAAGTAAGAACTCTAGTAAGCCTAATATTCAAAGACCAGTTGATAACTGTTCATAAGAAAGAAGTGAAATGCTAATGGAATGTTTCACAATGATGTCATTAGGCAGAGCAGCGCAACAGATGGCACACAGACAGCAGAGCTGTGGACAGATAGGCAGGGACAAGCTGCAGGGACGACTGGCAGAGACAGCAGGTCTCAGGTAAGTTTGTTGAGTCTTTGTTTGGCAACATTATGAAAGGTTCTCCATTTTTTTTACTTGTAAAATAGGGACATAATTGGAAAATGCCAGGATACCCAGCTCTCAACTTAACCTGGTGACTAAACTAAGATTTGTTTAAGGCAATGGTATTGCTGTTGTGATTAATTGTGTAGTTTTGGGTACCGGTAGTTAGGAGTACAGCAAACACCTTATTTCTTTTCTAGGAGACAGACTGAGTCAGTGAGGGTGGTGAAAGGAAAGAGCCAAGGAGAGAGACTTCAGAGGACAGTGTCACAGCCACGGCAGGACCAGGTGTCACCCTTGTTGCCAGCAGCACCAGTATAGGGGACAGTGGCACAGCATCGTCCAGTTTCCTCAGTGATGACACGAACCATATCAGCCACACCCACAATTTATAGAACGCGCAAACTCTTGCAAACAGAGTGTTGACGTTTCAAGAGAGAGGAACACTGCACTGATAAGGAACACTGCTATAACTATTATTATTAGTAGTATTATAATGATTTAAACAAGTTGGGACAACCCTTCAGTTAACTACTGTACCTAACAATTATCCAGTAGTAGTGATTATGGTCCCTCAATATACATTTAACATATTACAACATAGTCTATGTGTTACAGCACTACTTTTGGTGTCCCCCTCAGGAATTGCTCCTGAGAAAATGTCATGTAATTGTCCCCTCCAAGGTTGATATCAGATTTTCGCCCCTGATCATGGCCAAGAACCCTTAAGCCAAGAGATCTGACATCTCCATGACAACTACTGTAGGCTGGAGAGCCACCACCCTGTCCAGGAAAATCCAGTGAGCGCAGCCAACATTGACAGCAGCCCACATAACCTGATTGTGAAAGAAAAGCAAAGGAAAGATATTCTGTAATAAAGTAAAGTCGTAAAATTTCAAAGGTCAGATAGATTATTACACTAGCTGCATTGCCAACTGTTCAACTCATATTACATTGTAAAATGTTTTGTTCACTTACCCACATTAAAACATTCACTTTTTTGTGAATGTACCTGTTACAGTGTGAGGCAACATGTACCRTCTCCATCTACTTATCCAAACTAGGCTGACACATGACTGTGTTAAAGGTGTGCCAATCCACTGTTCACACCTTCAAAGGCGTCCTCTTTGCCAAGCTCTGAACATGACTCAGAAGAGAAGAATCAAAGAGTGCCCCGTCAGCGGATGGTGTTCTGGGGTTTATTTTATTGTATACGATTGTCTTAGTAAAAACTGTTTCTCACACTTCAAAAAGGCTGGCAGCAGCACTGGGGTAAAGCATGTTTCAATGGGGTAATGCTAGGACTCTGTAGTTTATGCTAAATTCACAAGACCGAGGGAAGAGAAAGAATGCCCCGTCCCATGGGATATGAGGCAACGTTTCACCAGTCTTTAACAGGATGCGAAGAGGAAGAGTATGCTTAATGATTTATCCATCGCTGCCACAGTGGAAATCAAAATGGATTTTTGAATCGGCTCGACTTTTAAATCCTAACCTGGAGSATTGTGATTTATGGACCTGATGTCAGGAGTGGGCCGCTCTACTGTGCGTCTTACTGAGTCTGAGTGATACAGCATTGTGGCCTCATTGGGCTCTGTTCTCTTACTGATTGTGTCTTAAAAATAAAATAATCGTTGAAGAACACCAAAGCCAATAGATGTGACATTTACATGACAACTAGTGTATCATACATTCCGGTCCTACTATCCTATCTTTGACAATGCGGCCGCTGTCAACAAAGATAAATGATGTGATGTACAAGCAAACATAAGTGGATGGATCTGTTGTAGGAAAACATTGCCTCATCACCAGGCTATCAGTTGTGGTTGGGTTGGTCTCACGGGATGTTATGGTGTAAATAGGTCTAACTAGTATACAGAGAGAACCACTAGTGGCACTGAGAAAAATGAGCAAGTTTGAGTTTTCAGGTATTTTGGTCAATGATGAAACAGCATCAAGAAGCTGCAATAGTGAAGTTGCCAATCTTTGGTGTATGAAGCAATAGTAATTCCCCCCTTTGCTCCAAAGCAAAATTGACTGAGAGGACTTACTCTTGTGAACATGAAAGCTTCAAATATATGAAACAGCGTTCCTGTCTTGTAGAATTATATTGCTGATAGAGACAATGTTCTTTTCCGAGAAACCATCTGAATAAGTTTAGAATTTACTCCAGTTGAAAGTGAATTATACACAAGTGCATGTGTGCATGATCTGGGAATATGATCAGAGAGTTATTTTTGTATGGATGCTTTGACATATTGATGAATAAGTAATTGGTGTGGTTCAGTTTTCAAAAGAAAATGTGTTATTTTGTTCTGAATGATGCAATAATTGATGTGACAGCTGACATGGCCTTTAGCAGCCACAACAATGTGAAGCAGAATTACATTATTCCTAAAATCATTAGGTCAAGGTCCTATTTCCTACTTTGCAAGGTCTGTAAGTCCTTAACCAAGATGTAGACTCCAGCATTTGACATTACCTGACACACTGAGTATACCAAACATTAGGAACACCTTGCTAATATTGAGTTGCACCCCACTCCCTTTTGCCCTCAGAACAGACTCAATTCGTTGAGGCATGGGCACACGCATACTCAGGCTGACTGGCTCTCGTTCTGGCAAATGACAAATAAGAGCATATCTGAAAGGCCAAAGTTAGTTACTTTAAGGAGCAGTTCTCTCTCTGTGGGTCTAACCCCAAGAATTTATAGAAAATGGTTAAAGAACTGGAGAGTAAATCCTTCATCTCACAGCTGCCCATGTCCCTTAAAGTTGATGGTGTGGTTGTTACTGACAAGGAGCACATGGCTGAGCTCTTTAATCATCACTTCATTAATTATGGATTCCTATTTGACTCAGCCATGCCTCCTTGCCCATCCAAAATTTCCTCATCTCCCACCCCTTCTAATGCGACTAGCCCCGATGCTCCTCCCTCTTTTTCCCCTGCCCCGCTACAAAGTTTCTTCCTGCAGACGGTTACTGAGTACGAGGTGCTAAAGGCCAAAAAACGGCATTATGTATCTGTTACTGATGGCATACTTCCAAAATGTCTAACTATTGAATTACTTTTTTTCTGTGTCGAAAGACTCAGTTCGTTTTATTGACAATGGTGCTGGCTCCACCAAGTCCTCACGCATTGGGCAACTGAGATTTGTTGTTGGTCTCTGGTAATGTGTGACCAAACCCTGGGCCGGTAGACACCATGCAATCTCTACCGACTCCCTATGATTTTAAAAACAGAGCAGGTTTAGGCCTCTTGCATGTTAATGTCGGAAGTCTATTTCCAAAAATATACATGATTAGAATATGGGCCAAAATGACAAATGCAAACATAATGGTTTTATCAGAAACTTGGCTAAAGAAATCTGTGTCAAATAACTCGATTTCTATTGACAGGTACATGGTTTTTAGAACGGATCGGATGAGTAAAGGAGGAGAGGTTGCAATTTATGTGAAATTCTCTCAAAGCCAAACATTTTGAATTGCTTGCGGTTACATGAACATATATAAGGACTCCCACATCACTGTAGTCAGCTGCTACAGCCCGCCCCCAGCTTCGGGAGACGCACTTAACTCTCTTTCTGATGTCCTGCACAAGCTAAATTACTCTGAATTCATTATTTTGGGAGATTTGAACAGGGACATGCTTACATCTGAACCGGACTTTTTTAAAGAACTGTGCGACTCTCTGAATCTTGCTTAATTAATMAATGCGCCTACAAGACCGAATCCCAGAGCACCTAACAAATCAAAGCTATTGGACATTATTCTAAAATACACAAATACACATCGACTGGGATATTGATCACTGTGCAATTGCTTGGGTTAGAAATACAAAAATGACCAAAGCAAAACCCCGTTAAATCCTTAAAAGACATTTTAGACAGTTTGTTGAGCAAGCGTTCTTACATGATCTGTACCATAATATTGACAGAGTAAGTCTGATTCCCAATGTTGACACTGCTTGGGACTATTTTTATATTAAATGTGTGTCGATTTGTGATAAGCATGACCCTGTGAAGAAATGTAGAATAAGTGGAAGGGACAATTCCTGGTTTTCAGATAACTTGGCAGAACTAAATAGAAAGAGAAATCTCTTGGGATCAAGCTAGACATACAAATGCTCCTGTTGACTGGGCCTCCTTCAGAGCGCTAAGAAACAACTGCAATGGATTGATCAGGAAGTCCAAATCAGATGACTATTTAAATGCAGTCACAGAGAACCTAAACAACCCTACCAAGTTCTGGAAGCAAACCAAATCAGTGTCAGGTTCTAATGTATCCTCTGGCCTTCCTGACCATTTAATGATGGCTTCTAATGAAGTAAAGGATAAAGCCAATATTGTAGTTTTTTTTAACAAGCACTTCATATCTGATGGTTCAGTTTTCGATAATGGTGAGGCCCAGGCCTCTAATGTAAGCTCTGTTACAGTCAACTATGATATATGCCCTCATGGGAACCATTTTAACTTTGAGCCTGATTCTTATACTGAGGTCTATAAAGCACTAAAGGCAATAGACACTAAAAAGTCTGCAGGTTCAGACAACATGGACCCCTACCTCTTACCAATTCCAAACACAGCATTTGGAAATCAGGAAATCAGCATCCCTCAGATGCTAATCACTATCGTCCTATCTCTAAACTCCCTATCTTGGCCAAAGTCTATGAATCCCTAGTGAACTCACAGTTAAAAAACTTCTTAATTGAAAAGAACATACTGAGCGGGGTTCAGTCTGGCTTTAGATCGGGGCACAGCACCACAACTGCAGCTATGGCAGTGGCAAACAACATCATTAATGCACTTGATAAAAAGCAACATTGTACTGCTCTGTTTGTTGATTCATCAAAGGCCTTTGATTCAGTTGACCATGAATTGTTGCTAGCTAGACTCAGAAACATTGGTCTCAGTGAAGGGCAGTAAATTGGTTTAGGAACTATCTTTCGGACAGAACACAAAGTGTATATACTGACAATCACAAGTCTAGCTTTTTTTTTTATTAATACAGGTGTGCCCCAGGGTTCCATTTTAGCTCCTGTGTTGTTCTCAATTTTTATTAATTTGGGAAATGGAATGGAAATGGAATGCAACCAGCAAAGGTACATCCATATGCAGATGATACAGTTATATATTCATGTGCTCCTTCTCTGGTTCAGGCTGTTGCAAAGCTCCAGGCTGCTTTTCAGTCACTGCAGGCCTCCCTTTACGGTCTCAAACTGGTCTTGAATATACAAAAAAACTAAATTGATGACATTTACCAGAGCTAGAACTCTGCCAGAGAATGTTAGCATTGTCACATCTGGTGGCTTATCCATTGAAAAAGTGTCATCCTACAAATACCTAGGTATTTGTTTGGATGACAAGTTGTCCTTTAAAGTTCATGTGGATAATCTTGTGACAAAGCTTAAATTGAAATTGGGTTTTTATTTTCTTAATAAGTCTTGCTTCCTGCTTATGGCTAGAAAGAAGGTTGTTCAGGCCACTTTTCTCTCTGTAGTTGATTATGGTGACTTGTTGTATATGCATGCAGTCTCCTCCATCTTACAGAGACTGGACTCTGTTTATCATGGATCCTTGCGCTTTATTACAAATGCCAAGTCACTCACCCACCATTGCACATTGTACCAAATGGTAGGCTGGACCTCACTTTAAATGTGCAGAAACATACATTTGTATGTGTTCATCTACAAAGCTCTTTTGGGTAAACTACCTCTTTACCTCTGTAGTCGGGTATCCTTCACCACCAGCAGTTACCATACCCGGTCTGTTAGGTGGTTGCAACTTAAAGTCCCCAGGACATTCACAGTACTAGGCAAGACTGCCTTCTCGTCTTGCGCACCAGACAAATGGAATAGTCAACAATCCATGCTTCATCTAGATATGTTAGTGTCACTGAATTAATTTAAAATATTGATGGGAGACTGTTACAGAGGAGTGTAAATGCTTTTTTTAGGCTGGATGGTGTTGTTGTATGGTATTGTTGTATGTTTTGATTCTGTAATGTATTGATTGTTGCTGCCTTCTTGGCAAGGTCTCCCTTGAAAATGAGACTGTGTCTCAATGGTCTTTTCCTGGTTAAATAAAAGGAGCTCCTTAAACTTGACCCCCAAAAAACATCTGGGTCCGATAGTTTAGACCCTTTCTTCTTTAAGGTTGCTGCCCCTATCATCYCCAAGRCTATCTCTAACTTTTTTAACCTGTTCTTGTCACGCCCTTATCTGTTTCACCTGTCTTTGTGATTGTCTCCACCCCCTCCAGGTGTTGCTTATTTTCCCCGGTGTATTTATCCCTGTGTTTCCTGTCTCTCTGTTGCCAGTTTGTCTTGTCTTGTCAAGTCAACCAGCATGTTTTTTCCCATGCTCCTACTTTTTCTTATCTCTTTTTTGCTAGTCCTCCGTGTTTTGACCCTTGCCTGCCTGCCTCTGAACATGCCTGCCGGACTTTCTGCCTGCCCTGACCTCGAGCTTGCCTACCACTATGTACCTACTGGACTCTGACCTGGTTTTGATCTTTTGCCTGTCCACGACAATTCTCTTGCCTACCCCTTGGATTATAATAAACGTCAAAGACTCTAACAATCTGCTTCCCGTGTCTGCATCTGGGTCTCGCCTTGTGACCTTATAGTTCTCCTCTCTGGGGAGGTTCCTATCGCTTGGATGGCAGCCACGGTGCGTCCTTTATTTCAATAGGGAGATCAAGCTGATACTAACTGTTATAGGCCATTTTGTATTTTTGCCCTGTTAATCAAAAGTGTTGAAAAACTTATGGCTTTCTTGAAGTCTATAGTATTCTCTCTGGTATCTGGTTTCCACTCAGGTAATGGATGTCTCACTGCAACCTTAAAGGTCCTAAATTATGTCACCATTGCCCTTGATTCTAAGTAATGTTGTGCTGCTATTTTTATTGACTTGGCCAAAGCGTTTGATACGGTAGACCATTCCATTCTTGTAGACCGGATAAGGAGTATTGGTGTCTCTGAGGGGTCTTTGCGCTGGTTTGCTAACTACCTCTCTCAAGTAGTGCAGTGTATGATGTCAGAACATCTGCTGTCTCAGCCACTGCCTGTCACCAAGGGAGTACCCCAAGGCTCGATCCTAGGCCCCATGCTCTTCTCAATTTACATCAACAACATAGCTCAGGCAGTAGGAAGCTCTATCATCCATTTATATGCAGATGATAGTCTTATACTCAGCTGGCCCCTCCCCTGATTTTGTGTTAAATGCTCTACAACCTCATACAAGTACTTGGGAGTATGGCTAGATGGTACACTGTCCATCTAACAGCACATATCAAAGCTGCAGGCTAAGGTTAAATCTAGACTTGGTTTTCTCTATTGTAATCCTTCCTCTTTCACCCCAGCTGCAAAACTAACCCTGATTCAGATGACCAGCCTACCCATGCTAGATTACGGAGACGTAATTTATAGATCAGCAGGTAAGGGTGCTCTCGAGCGGCTAGATGTTTTTTTACCATTGGACCATCGGATTTGCCACCAATTCTCCTTATAGGACACATCACTGCACTATATATACCTATGTAAACTGGTCAGCTCTGGATACCTGTCACAAGACCCACTGGTTGATGCTTATTTATAAAACCCTCTTAGACCTCACTCCCCCCTATCTGAGATACCTACTGCAGCCTCATCCTCCACACACAAACAGGTCGCTCCTCTTTTCAGTTGGCTGCAGCTAGCGACTGGAATGAGCTGCAAAAAACATTGAAACTGGACAGTTTTATCTCCATCTCTTCATTCAAAGACTCAATCATGGACACTCTTACTGACAGTTGTGACTGTATCGTGTGATGTATTGTTGTCTCTGCCTTCTTACCCTTTGTGCTGTTGTCTGTGTCCAATAATGTTTGTACCATGTTTTGTGCTGCTACCATGTTGATGTTATGTTGTTTTGCCACCATGGTTCCAAGATGGCGTGGCAGTCAGACGTGTTTTGTCTTCTCCCGTCCTGTTCCGTGTAAATATAATTTTCCATTTAAAAAATATATATATTTCCTACAGTATATATTTTAATCTCACTTTCCATCTATGGACTGAATTTACTCTCCTGCAACTTGCCTCACCTAATGTGGTACGTATCTGTGATTTTTATACTTTAGAACCGGAACCCCCATCAGAAGCTAGCCAGCTAACTAGCTACTTGCTAGTAGTCAGTTAGCCACTGCTATCGGTCTTCACCGTTAACTCGTACACCAGCCAGCCTCAGCTTGGTCGATACCTGCCAGTCTGCACAGCGCGATATCAATCCAGAGCATATCGGACTGCTTTTTCTCTAKCACATCTCTGGATTCCTACCGCAAGCTCTGAACCTTTACACCGGATCATCGCAAGCTGCAATCCGAGTGGCTACTACTTGCTAACGTCTCTGTCCCGAAGCAAGCACCAGTTAGCCTTGAGCTAGGCCCATCTCCCGGCTTGCCGAAGAGGTCCACCAGCTAATTCTTGGGCTACAATACCATTTTTGCCAATTGGCCTGGACCCTTTACTGCAGACACGGACCCCCTCCGATCCATCACGACTGGTCTGCCAACGTAATCATCCGAGGTGGTTTCAACAGGCTCTTTCGTTTCAACATTTGCTAGCCCCGGACCGCTAGCTGTCTGAATCGCTGTGTCTCCAGCTCGCCTAGCATAGTAGCGACTACTGAATTGGTTCCCTGACTCACCTATTGCTACTCATTGGATCCTATGATCACTCGGCTACACATGCCTCTCCCTAATGTCAATATGCCTTGTCTATTGCTGTTTTAGATAGCCCTATTGTCCCACCCCCCACACATGCGGTGACCTCACCTGGCTTAACTGGTGCCTCCAGAGACAAAACCTCTCTCATCGTCACTTAATGCATAGGTTTACCTCTACTGTACTCACATCCTACCATATCCTTGTCTGTACGTTATGCCTTGAGTCTATTTTTCCACACCCAAAAATATCCTCCTTTTACTCTCTGTTCCAAACACACTAGACAACCAGTTCTTATAGCCTTTAGTCGTACCCTTATCCTACTCCTTCTCTGTTCCTCTGGTGATGTAGAGGTTAACCCAGGCCCTGCAGCCCCCAGCACCACTCCCATTTCCCAGGCGCTCTCCTTTGTTGACTTCTGTAACCGTAAAAGCCTTGATTTCATGCATGTTAACATCAGAAGCCTCCTCCCTAAGTTTGTTTTATTCACTGCTTCAGCACACTCCACCACCACTGATGTCCTAGCCGTGTCTGAATCCTGGCTTAGGAAGGCCACAAAAAAATCTGAAATTTCCATCCCCAACTACAACATTTTCCGACAAGATAGAACTTCTGTCATACTATGCAGATCTGTGCCCAAACAATTTGAGCTTCTACTTTAAAAATCCACCTCTCCAGAAACAAGTCTCTGACCGTTGCCGCTTGTTATAGACCCCTCTCAGCCGCCAGCTGTGCCCTGGACACCATGTGTGAATTGATTGCCCCCCATCTATCTTCAGAGTTCGTACTGTTAGGTGACCTAAACTGGTATATGACCACGGCCATCCTACAATCTAAGCTAGATGACCTCAATCTCACACAAATGATCAAGGAACCTACCAGGTCCAACCCTAAATCCGTAACCATGGGAACCCTCTTAGATATCATCCTGACAAACTTGCCCTCTAAATACACTACTGCTGTCTTCAACCAGGATCTCAGCGATCACTGCCTCATTGTCTGCATCCGTAATGGGTCCGTGGTAAAGTGACCACCCCTCATCACTGTCAAACGCTCCCTAAAACACTTCAGCGAGCAGGCCTTTCTAATCAACCTGGCCCGGGTATCTTGGAAGGATATTGACCTCATCCCATCACTAGAGGATGCCTGGTTGCTCATTAAAAGTGCTTTCCTCCCCATCTTAAATAAGCATGCCCCATTCAAAAAATCTAGAACTAAGACCATATATAGCCCTAGACTTGACTGCCCTTGACCAGCACAAAAACATCCTATGTCATTCTGCATTAGCATTGAATAGCCCCCGCGATATGCAACTTTTCAGGGAAGTCAGGAACCAATATACACAGTCAGTTAGGAAAGCAAAGGCTAGATTTTTCAAACAGAAATTTGCATCCTGTAGCCCTAATTCCCAAAATTTTGGGACACTGTAAAGTGCATGGAGAATAAGAGCACCTCCTTCCAGCTGCCCACTGCACTGAGGCTAGGAAACACAGATAAATCTACAATAATCAATCATTTCAATAAGCATTTTTCTACGGCTGGCCATGCTTTCCACCTGGCTATCCCTACCCCGGCCAACAGCTCTGTACCCCCCACAGCAACTTGCCCAAGCCATCCCCCCCGCTTCTCCTTCACCCAAATCCAGACAGCTGATGTTCAGAAAGAGCTCCAAATTCTTGATCCCTACAAATCAGCTGGGCTAGACAATCTGGACCCTCTTTTTCTAAAATTATCCGCCACAATTGTTGCACCCCTATTATTAGCCTGTTCAACCTCTCTTTCGTATCGTCTGAGATCCCCAAAGATTGGATAGCTGAAGCGGTCTTCCCCCTCTTTAACGGGGGAGACACTCTAGACCCAAACTGTTGTAGACCTATATCCATCCTGCCCTGCCTTTGTAAAATCTTCGAAACCCAAGTTAACAAACAGATCACCGACCATTTTGAATCCCACCCACATTCTCCACTATGCAATCTGCTTTCTGAGCTGGTCATGGTGCACCTCAGCCACGCTCAAGGTCCTAAACGATATCATAACCGCCATCGATAAAAGACAGTACTGTGCAGCCGTCTTCATCGACCTGGCCAAGGCTTTCGACTCTGTCAATCACCGCGTTCTTATCGGCAGACTCAACAGCCTTGGTTTCTCAAATGACTGCCTCGCCTGGTTTACCAACTACTACTCAGATAGAGTTCAGTGTGTCAAATCGGAGGGCCTGTTATCCGGACCTCTGGCAATCTCTATGGGGATGCCACAGGGTTCAATTCTCGGGCCAACTCTTTTCTCTGTATATATCAATGATGTCGCTCCTGCTGCTGGTGATTCTCTGATCCACCTCTACYCAGACGACACCATTCTGTATACCTCTGGCCCTTCTTTGGACACTGTGTTAACAAATTTCCAAACGAGCTTCAATGCCATACAACTCTCCTTCCGTGGCCTCCAACTGCTTCAAATGCAAATAAAACTAAATGCATGCTCTTCAACAGATTGCTGCCCGCACCCACCCGCCCGACTAGCATCACTACTCCGGATGGTTCTGGCTTAGAATATGTGGAAAACTACATATACCTAGGTGTCTGGTTAGACTGTGAACTCTCCTTCCAGACTCACATTAAGCATCTCCAATCCAAAATTAAATCTAGAATCGGATTCCTATTTCGCAAGCCTCCTTCACTCATGCTGCCAAACATACCCCCGTAAAACGGACTATCCTACCGATCCTTGACTTCGGCAATGTCATTTACAAAATAGCCTCCAACACCCTACTCAGTAATCTGGATGCAGTCTGGATCACAGTGGATCACAGTGTCATCCGTTTTGTCACCAAAGCCCCATATACTAACCACCACTGCGACCTGTACACTCTCATTGGCTGGCCCTCACTACATATTCGTCGCCAAACCCACTGGCTCCAGGTTATCCATAAGTCTTTTCTAGGTAAATCCCCACCTTATCTGAGCTCACTGGTCACCATAGCAACACCCACCCATAGCACGCGCTCCAGCAGGTAGATTTCACTAGTCATCCCCAAAGCCAACACTTACTTTGGCCGCCTTTCCTTCCAGTTCTCTGCTGCCAATGACTGGAACGAGTTGCAAAAATCCCTGAAGCTGGAGACTTATACAGATGATTTCGGAAGTTTACATACACTTAGTTTGGAGTCATTAAAACTTGTTTTTCAACCACTCCACAAATGTCGTGTTAACAAACTATAGTTTTGGCAAGTCGGTTAGGACATCTACTTTCTGCATGACACAAGTCATTCTTCCAACAATTGTTTACAGGCAGATTATTTCACTTTTATTTTCACTGTTTCACAATTCCAGTGAGTCAGAAGTTTACATACACTAAGTTGACTGTGCCTTTAAACAGCGTGGAAAATTCCAGAAAATTATGTCATGGCTTTATAAGCTTCCAATAGGCTAATTGACATCATTTGAGTCAATTGGAGGTGTACCTGTGGATGTATTTCAAGGCCTACCTTCAAACTCAGTGCCTCTTTGCTTGACAACATGGGAAAATCAAAAGAAAATACTTTGGTGTGAAAAGTGCAAATCAATCCCAGAGTAACAGCAAAGGTCCTTGTGAAGATGTTGGAGGAAACAGGTACAAAGGTATCTATATCCACAGTAAAACGAGTCCTTTATCGAATTATCCTGAAAGGCCACTCAGCAAAGAAGAAGCCACTGCTCCAAAACCGCCATAAAAAAGGCAGACTACGGTTTGCAACTGAACATGGGGACAAAGATCGTACTTTTTGGAGAAATGTCCTCTAGTCTGATGAACCAAAAATAGAACTGTTTGGCCATAATGACCATTGTTATGTTTGGAGGAAAAAGGGAGACGCTTGCAAGCCAAAGAACACCATCCCACCCGTGACGCACAGGGGTGGCAGCATCATGTTGTGAGGGTGCTTTTCTGCAGGAGGGACTGATGCACTTCACAAAATAGATAATCACGAGAATGGAAAATTATGTGGATATATTGAAGCAGCATCTCAAGACATCAGTCAGGAAGTTAAAGCTTGGTCACAAATGGGTCTTTCAAATGGACAATGACCCCAAGCATACTTCCAAAGTTGTGGCAAAATGGCTTAAGGACAACAAAGTCAAGGTATTAGGGTGGCCATCACAAAGCCCTGACCTCAATCTTATAGAAAATATGGGCAGAACTTAAAAAGTGTTCGTGAGCAAGGAGGCCTACAATCGGGACTCAGTTACACCATCTCTTTCAAGTGGAATGGGCCAAATTTCACCCAACTTATTGTGGAATGTGAATTGTGAAGCTTGTGGAAGGCTACCTGAAACGTTTGATCCAAGTTAATAAACAATTTAAAGGCAATGCTAGCAAATACTAATTGAGTGTATGTACACTTCTGACCCACTGGGAATGTGATGAAATAAATAAAAGCTGAAGAAAATAATTCTCTCTGCTATTATTTTTACATTTCACATTCTTAAAATGAAGTGGTGATCCTAACTGACCTAAGACAGGGCATTTTTACTAGGATTAAATGTCAGGAATTGTGAAAAATGTTGTTTAAATGCATTTGGCTAAGGTGTATGTAAACGTCCGACTTCAACTGTATCTCCCCCTCTAACTTCAAGCATCAGCTGTCAGTGCAGCTTACCGATCTCTGTACCTGTACACAGCCAGTCTGTAAATAGCACACCCAACTACCTCATCCCCATATTGTTATTTTTCTTCTTGCTTTTTTGCACCCCAGTATCTCTACTTGCACATCATTATCTGCACATCTATCACTCCGGTGTTAATGCTAAATTGTAATTATTTTGCCTCTATGGCCTATGTATTGCCTTACTTCCCTAATCTTCTACATTTGCACACACTGTACATAGATTTTTCTATTGTGTTATTGACTGTACGTTTGTTTATGTGTAACTCTGTGTTGTTTTTGTCACACTGCTTTGCTTTATCTTGGCCAGGTCACAGTTGTAAATGAGGACTTGCTCTCAACTGGCCTACTTGGTTAAATAAAGGTGAAATAAATGAAAAAATAAAAAAATWAAAATGTTCTTTTGCTACCATGCTCTTTTGTCATGTGTTGCTGCCATGCTGTGTTGTTGTCTTAGGTCTCTCTTTATGTAGTGTTGTGGTGTCTCTCTTTGTCGTGATTTGTGTTTTGTCCTATACTGTTTTATAGATTTGTATTTTTAATTCCAGCCCCGTCCCCGCAGGAGGCCTTTTGCCTTTTGGTAGGACCTCATTGTAAATAAGAATTTGTTCTTAACTAACTTGCCTATTTAAATGAAGGTTAAATTTGAAAAAATTAAGAAATGGACTCTACATGGAGTCGAAAGCATTCCACAGGGAGGCTGGCCCATGTTGACTTCAATGCTTCCCACAGTTGTGTCAAGTTGGATGGATGTCCTTCGGGTGGTGGACCATTCTTGAGACACATGGGAAACTGTTGAGTGTGAAAAACCCTGCACTGTTGCATTTCTTGACACAAACCGGTGCACCTGGCACCTACTACCATACCCCGTTCAAAGGCACTTAAATCTTTTTTATTGCGCATTCACCCTCTGAATGGCACACATACACAATCCATTACTAAATTGTCTCATGGCTTAAAAATCATTATTTAACCTGTCTCCTCCCCTGATTGAAGTGGATTTAAGAGGTGACATCAATAAGGAATCAAATATTTCACCTGGATTCACCTGGTCAGTCTATGTCATGGAAACATAAGGTATTTGTATTGTTTTGTCTACTCAGTGTGTATCTTTTTGTGAAAGTGATTCTCAGTAACGCCAAATGTGTTTTTGTTAGTACGATGCTGTAGGCTGAAGTAGAAATAACAACATTCTGTTTGGATACTTTGGAGTAAAATAAGGCACAAGACATTCCCAGAACCTATTTACAACATATTCCTTACCAAAGAGACTGTCCTTGATGTGTGAATCCCTGGCCCTCTCAAGGAGAGGACAGGAGAACAAGCAGTGTGGGAAAGAGAGACCACCATAAACGTCCAACAACGTTGCAGTAGCATCGTAGTCCTCAGACCTCTTGTCTTGTTCTGCTCTAACTGTGGACGTCTCATCTCTACTGAGGTAATTAATGAGGACCCAGCTGGCTGATAGCAGAACATCAGAGTTCTCACCTGGAACAAATTACCTCACCAGAGTGCTACTGCCCCCTCACACATCATCTCCTTAGAAACAGGACACATGCAGAGGAATGTTTAATCATGCTACCAGCAGTCAAACCATTCATACAGTAACGCCTCTGTGGATGCCCAATTATTCATATGCTTTTGGCATTAATTTCTATTAGACTCAAGTTTCATGAAGTATTGTATTTTTAAAAGGAGCATTTCACTTAAAAAATGCATGTATAATGTTTCTAAACTTGCAACCCCTGTCGACAAGCAAGCCTTTACAAAGCATTATGCAAAAATCTTAAATTTCACCTGGTGAGCCATATTTGATAATTTACTGGAAATCTGTTGGGAATTTCATCTGTGAGAAATGCTTGGATGGCCAATAAAATAAGTGTCTGCAGAATACATTGTGTAATGAAGCATTAAAACTAGCGTGGATTGTGTGGAGAGAAATAGAGAGTATTCTACATCTGTGCACACAAACAGATATTCTCAGCTATTACTTACCTGCCTGCAAAGTGCATTTGTGCCAGATAGAATGTCCGAGGCATGGTTGGATTGATTTAGGGGCTCTGAAACATGCTGTGGCAGACAGAAAAGACTATGTCGGGTGAAATGGCAGGGAGCATCCCACTGACATATCGCCAGCACCCCGAACCGCCTCTGTCCCCTCGGCAACGGCACACATAAATAATGAAATAAACATGTGGATGAAAGTCAGAGATGTTAAAAACCATAAATTCTCAAGGAGGAGAAGCAGAATTATTCATCAAGCTTGAAGGAAAAGCAAAAAATAAAACAAAGAAGTGTGCTTCAGGGGATAAAAGGAATAAACTAAAATGGATGAGTAAGATGAGTGAGGGCATTTGGTGAGAATATTTTTCCCTGTGATGATGAATCATTCTCTATGTTTTAATCATACCCTCTACACAGACTGGAAACCGACGACAGCTTACATTTAAGAATTATACATCAGTGCGTTGTTCACAAAGTCTAGTCATGCTAGCTGGGAGAAAAGCTCAGCAGTTCAAACAATACGTCAATATTTTCCTTCAGCCAAGATTTCTGTTGTAAAGCACTATAATACAGACTCTTAAACGCAAATGGGGGATGCAAATAAATGGACCAAATAGCATTTCTCTGTTGTTCAAGGCTTTTGATGCAAAAAAGCTTGGTTAAGTACTTCACCTCAAGCACACAGCAGTACAATAGTCTAGAGCTATTCAGCAATAAATGTCAGGACCATAGTTTTGTAAAAAAACATTCAGTATTGTGTAGACTGTTCAATATGTCCAATAACAGAAGAGGACAATGGAACATTGCTTTACGAAGTCCAAAACATATCTGAACCTTGTTGCTGACTATTCACATGTTCAATGCCATGACCTCGTGATTTTTGAAGAATACAGCCTAGAAATACCTGAAATAGGGACATAGTGTGACCATTGTTTAAGTGTTTAATCTCCGAGATTGAGAACCAATCATGAGGAAGACTCTGCAGTTCACAGTGTGGCCTATACTGAGAGTGACCTTACCGGTAAACTAAGATTATTATTAGTATTTGTTTTACAAGGAAATGTATTCCTTTACTATAACAGATATTGTATATTGAACATAAATATAAATGCAACATGCGACTAATTCAAAGATTTTACGGATTTACAGTTCATATAAGGAAATCAGTCAATTTAAATAAATTCATTAGGCCCTAATCTATGGATTTCACATGACTGGGAATACAGATACGGTATCCATCTGTTGGTCACAGATGCCTGAAAAGAAAGTAGGGATGTGGATCAGAAAGCTAGTCAGTATCTGATGTGAGTGACCACCATTTGCCTCATGCAGCACGACACATCTCCTTTGCGTAGAGTTGAGCAGAGTGTTGATTGTGGCTTTGGAATGTTGTCCCACTCCTATTCTATGGCTGTGTGAAGTTGCTGGATATTGGCGGGAACTGGAACACGCTGTCGTACACTTTGATCCAGAGCATCCCAGGTATGCTCAAACAGTGACATGTCTGGTGAGCATATAGGCCATGGAAGAACTGGGACATTTTCAGCTTCCAGGAATTGTGTACAGATCCTTGCGACATGGGGCCGTGCACTATCATGCTGAAACTTGAGGTGATGGCGGCGGATGAATGGCACAACAATGGGCCTCAGTATCTTGTCACTGTGTCGCTGGCCTTCAATTGTCCGAAAAACAAGGTGCACCTGTGTAATGATGACGCTGTTTAATCAACTTCTTGATATGCCACACCCACCAGGTTGATGAGAAATGCTCACTAAGTGGGATGTAAACACATTTGTGCACAGAATTTGAGAGAAACAAGCTTTTTGTTTATGGACAATTTCTGCGATCTTCTATTCAGCTCATGAAATATGGGACCAACACTTTACATGTTGCGCTTAAATATATATTTTTGTGTATACAGTTGAAGTCGGAAGTTTACATACACCTTAGCCAAATACATTTAAACTCAGTTTTTCAAAATTCCTGACATTTAATCCTAGTAAAAAGTCCCTGTCTTAGGTCAGTTAGGATCACCACTTTATTTTAAGAATGTGAAATGTCAGAATTATAGTAGAGAGAAGGATTTTTTAAAGCTTTTATTTCTTTCATCACATTCCCAGTGGGTCAGAAGTTTACATACACTCAATTAGTATTTGGTAGCATTGCCTTTAAATTGTTTAACTTGGGTCAAACATTTTGGGTAGCCTTCCCAAGCTTCCACAATAAGTTGGGTGAATTTTGGCCCATTCCTCCTGACAGAGCTGGTGTAACTGAGTCAGGTTTGTAGGCCTGCTTTTTCAGTTCTGCCCACACGTTTTTAAAAGGGATTTTCAGGGCTTTGTGATGACCACTCCAATACCTTGACTTTGTTGTCCTTAAGTTAAGCCATTTTGCCATAACTTTGGAAGTATGCTTGGGGTCATTGTCCATTTGGAAGACCCATTTGCAACCAAGCTTTAACTTCCTGACTGATGTCTTGAGATGCTGTTTCAATATATCCACATAATTTCCCATCCTCATGATGCCATCTATTTTGTTAAGTGCACCCTGCAGCAAAGCACCCCCACAACATGATGCTGCCACCCCCATGCTTCACGGTTGGGATGGTGTTCTTCGGCTTGCAAGCCTCCCCCTTTTTCCTCCAAACATAACGATGGTCATTATGGGCTAACAGTTCTATTTTTGTTTCATCAGACCAGAGGACATTTCTCCAAAAAGTACGATCTTTGTCCCCATGTGCAGTTGCAAACCGTAGTCTGCCTTTTTTATGGCGGTTTGGAGCAGCGACCTCTTCCTTACCTTTCAGGTTATGTTGATATAGGACTCGTTTTACTGTGGATATAGATAGTTTTGTACCCGTTTCCTCCAGCATCTTCACAAGGTCCTTTGCTTCTGTTCTGGGATTGATTTGCACTTTTCGCACCAAAGTACGTTCATCTCTAGGAGACAGAACGCGTCTCCTTCCTGAGCGGTATGACGGCTGCGTGGTCCCATGGTGTTTATACTTGTGTACTATTGTTTGTACAGATGAATGTGGTACCTTCATGCATTTGGAAATTGCTCCCAAGGATGAACCAGACTTGTGGAGGTCAACAAAACATTTTCTGAGGTCTTGGCTGATTTCTTTTGATTTTCCCATGATTTCAAGCAAAGAGGCACTGAGTTTGAAGGTAGGCCTTGAAGTACATCCACAGGTTTACCTCCAATTGACTCAAATTTTGTCAATTAGCCTATCAGAAGCTTCTAAAGCCATGACATAATTTTCTGGAATTTTCCAAGCTGTTTAAAGGCACAGTCAACGTAGTGAATGTAAACTTCTGACCCACTGGAATTGTGATACAGTGAATTATAAGTGAAATAATCTGTCTGTAAACAAATGTTAGAAAAATTATTTGTATCATGCACAAAGTAGACGTCCTAACCGACTTGCCTAAACTATAGTTTGTTTACAAGAAATTTGTGGAGTGGTTGAAAAACACGTCTTAATGACTCCAACCTAAGTGTATGTAAACTTTCGACTTCAACTGTATATGTAGTACCAGTCAAAAGGTTGGACAGGTTTTTCTTTATTTTTACTCTTTTCTACATTGTAGACTATTAGCGAAAACAACAAAACTATGAAATAACACATATGGAATCATGTAGTAACCAAAAAGTGTTAAACAAATATATTTTACATTTGAGATACTTCAAAGTAGCCACCCTTTTCCTTGATGACAGCCTTGCACACTCTTGGCATTTTCTCAACCAGCATCAGAAGGTAGTCCCCTTTAACAGGTGTGCCTTGTTAAAAGTTAATTTGTGGAATTTATTTCCTTCTTAATGCGTTTGAGCCAATCAGTAGGGGTGATATACAGAAGATAGCACTATTTGGTAAAAGACCAATCCATATTATGGCAAGAACAGCTCAAATAAGCAAAGAGAAACGACAGTCCATTATTACTTTAAGACATGAAGTCAGTCAATGTGAAACATTTCAAGAACTTTTAAAGTTTCTTCAAGTGCATTCGCAAAAACCATCAAGCGCTATAATGAAACTGGCTCTCATGAGGACCGCCACAGGAAAGGAAGACCCAGAGTTACCTCTGCTGCAGAGGATAAGTTCATTAGAGTTACCAGACTCAGAAATTGCAACCCAAATAAATACTTCACAGAGTTCAAGTAACAGACACATCTCAACATTAACTGTTCAGAGGAGACTGCGTGAATCAGGCCTTCATGGTTGAATCGCTTCAAAGAAACCACTACTAAAGGACACCAATAACAAGAAAACAAGAAAAGACAAGAAACATGAGCAATGGACATTAGACCTGTGGAAATCGGTCCTTTGGTCTGATGAGTACACATTTGAGATTTTTGTGATGGTGTGGGGTTGCTTTGCTGGTGACGCTGTCAGTGATTTATTTAGAATTCATGGCACACTTAACCAGCATGGCTACCACAGCATTCTGCAGCGATACGCCAGTCCCACTAAGCGTAAACCAGATTGGAAACCATTTGTTTTTCAACAGGAAAATGACCCAACACACCTCCAGGCTGTGTAAGAAGGAGAGTGATGGAGTGCTGCATCAGATGACTTGGCCTCCACACACATGGTTAATGTTCTGATAATAAAACAAAAAAATATACATAAAACATTTCTTACCGAGCATTTCCATAAGTCCACACAAGTTTCTTCAACTGTCTTCTGACTGTAATTAGAGCGATGTTTATGTCGTGCTGTGATCCCAGCAGATTACAGATTGCCTTTGCCAATCGCTCATCATCTACATGAATATAAGCACGTAATGTCTGCTAAATAATACAGTTAGGTTTCTCCAGAAATAAATAATTCTAAATAACAAACTGGCTTTATTTACAAATTAGGGAGAATGTCTCACCTCATGTTCAAGAATTGTCTTTTTCTTGCTCACTCTAGATTAAATGAAAATGAAATCTCCAAAATATTGTTACTTTTTAAACAAAGCAATTATTATTATTAATTAATTTAGAATTATGTAAAATATATTCTTAGATATTCTCAGATATTCTCACAGATCCTAACTGAAAATGCCCCTTAGATATTAATATAGAGTCCTCCAATCCAATTGGTGGAGAGTCACGTCATTGAAAAACTTTTTTTATATATACTGTAGGCCTACCATAGGCGAAATTAGTCTCACTAGTGTTGAGTAATGGGCTGTTAAAAATGGTTAAGGTCTTATTTATTTAAAGAGCATGTTGAAGTTAGGAGAAAAAGCCTACAACTATTTTAGCACTGTTTGGCGCTGCTCTGAGACAAGCATGGGGACTGGTCTTGATAAATCAATGAGATTTTTATTGTCACTTTATCTCTGTTTGGGTATTGGTTAGATAAGAATTGGAAAATTAGGGCGCAGAAATGTTATGCTCTTAGTGTAACCTTTATTTAACTAGGCAAGTCAGTTAAGAACTAATTCTTATTAACAAGGACAGCCTACTCCTTCCTCCCATTGTACAGCGCCATATTTTCCATTCCATCCTAACAGAACCCCTGAGGGTTTTGTTTTTTCGATTTTCTCTGAATAGAAACACCATAATATTAATCAAATTAATTAAGCCAAATTTCTTAAAATCAATCCCATTTACTATGTTATTACAAAAAAGGTTTTAAATTCTCTGTTAATGCCAATATGGAAGACTATCAAATGCTTCTCAAAGATGCCCTCTGGTGGTCAAACTAGCAATAACTTGCATTAACAGAAAACATGGCTGACAAATAGATAACGTGCCACAGAATGCTGCAGCAGCCCGCAAGGTGTGACACAGTATGACACAACTTTTAAAGGAGGAACCACTGTATGTGGGAACTCCTTCAAAACTGTTGGAAAAGCATTCCAAGTGAAGTTGGTTGAGAGAATGCCAAGAGTGTGCAAAGCTGTCATCAAGGCAAAGGCTGGCTACTTTGAAAAATTTCAAATATAACATTTATTTAGATTTTTAACACTTTTTTTTGCTACTACGTGATTCCATATGTGTTATTTTATAGTTTTGATGTCTTCACAATTATTCTACATTGTAGAAAATAGTAAAAATGAAGAAAAACCCTTGAATGAGTAGGTGTGTCGCTACTGTATGTCAATTATATTTTGTGTTATTAGCAGGAGGAGTTGTTGCGTGGAGCACCTTTAAAATGTAATGTAAAAAAAAGATAGAACATATCTACTGGAAGGTAATTTATTTGGTTCCTTGTGGTGTGTGGCATTTGATCACTGATTGTATAGCCTTTTATTCTAGCTATTTATTACAGCTTTGTCTCCTAACTGATACACCTGAGGGGTTTGAATGGTAAGAACAAAGCCATGCCCCTGCTGTGCCTCACCTGCTGAGCAGCTCATAGGGCAAAACAGCCTCCTGATGGCGGTTCCAGTGGGGAGGTGGAGGGAAGGAGGGGGTCGTATTGGAGCATGGCAGGTCCACAATGGGAAAGTTCAGAGGTGTCACACGGTGAACAGGCTGCAGGTTGCTGGATGAGGTGGAGGCTTTAGGGGTATTTTCTGCCTGTCTGATCTCAGCAGGCGAGGCCTTCTGAACAAGCGTCTCACTGCAGGGATCTAATGCAAAGGAGGAGAAGACATGTTTTGTAAATGAGGGGGGAGGTCATGTAAAGGAGGGCAGAGACGAGAGAGCCAATCAACAGGTAACAATCCCATTAGGAGATGGAGGCCTGCCTCCTTGTCACTCCGGCCATCACTGGGTGAAGATGGAGTTCTTGGGAGTTCAGGGATGGACTGGGAGGGACTGGGAGAGACTGCAAGGGACAGGAAGAGCCTGGGAGGAACTGGGAGAGACTGAGAGGGACTGGGAGAGACTGAGAGGGACTGGGAGAGACTGGGAGAGACTGAGAGGGACTGGGAGAGACTTGGGAGGGACTGCTTAAAGGCATGTCATGTCAGTCTTGCTGGTGACCATAATGAATCATCCAATTGACCATGTAATGGTTTAACTTCTTAGCGCTAGGGATCAGAATATATATATTTTTTTAATAACGTGCCCAATGTAAACGGACATTTTCTCTGGCCCAGATCGTAGAATATGCATATCATTTACAGATTAGGATGGAAYATACTCCAAAGTTTCCAAAACTGTCAAAATATTGTCTGTGAGTATAACAATACTTATTCTGCAAGCGAAAACCTGAGAAAACGTAACCCGGAAGTGATATTTAAAAAAAACTATCTGTGTTCCCTGGCCCGTCTAACCTCCATTTAAAGGGGTATCAACAAGATTCKTTTTCCAATGGCTTCCTCAGGCTGTGACCAGGCTTTAGACATAGTTTCAGGCTTTTATTTTGAAAAATGAGCGAGTTCTTTCAAAAGTAGTCAGGTGTCCTCTGAATATTTCCTGCGCGCGAGAGAGGGGCACCCCATTTTCCTTTTGTCTCTTAATGAATAGGTTATGGTCCGGGTGAAATATTATTGATTATGTTTGTTAAAAACAACCTGAGGATTGATTATAAAAACATTTGACATGTTTCTACGACCATTACGGATACTTTTTGGAATTTGTCGAACAGAACACGGCTTTGATTTTCTGCACATAATGCGCAACCCAAATGGCGTTTTTTTGGTGATAAAAGTCATATTTATCGAACAAAAATAACATTTGTTGTGTAACTGGGAGTCTCGTGAGTGGAAACATCCGAAGATTATCAAAGGTAAGCGATTAATTTCATTGCTTTTCTGACTTTCGTGACCAAGCTAACCAATCTAATATAAGGCTAGCTGTTGTAGCATTGAAAGCTACACTCACAAAAGCTTGGATTTCTTTCGCTGTAAAGTATATTTTCAAAATCTGACACGATATGTGGATTAACAACAAGCTAAGCTGTGTTTTGGTATATTTCACTTGTGATGGCATGATTATAAATATTTTTTGTAATATTTTTTAATCTGATACGTTTGGAAATTTTCATCTTCCTTTCAGGACCGGAACGAGACTGTAGTTTTCTCAGCATAACGCGCAACCCAAATGGCGTTTTTTGTTATAAAAGTAATATTTATCGAACAAAAATAACATTTATTGTGTAACTGGGAGTCTCGTGAGTGCAAACATCCAAAGATTATCTAAGGTAAGCGATTCATTTTATTGCTTTTCTGACTTTCGTGACCATGCTAATTTGGGGCTAGCTGTTGTAGCATTGAAAGCTACACTCACAAAAGCTTGGATTTCTTTCGCTGTAAAATATATTTTCAAAATCTGACACGATAGGTGGATTAACAACAAGCTAAGCTGTGTTTTGGTATATTTCACTTGTGATCGCATGATTATAAATATTTTTAGGAATATTTTTGCATTTGGCGCCCTGCAATTCTAGCGATTGTTTAGGAAGGGGATCCCGTAAAAGGGATCCGTAGCGCAGAGAAGTTAAAACTTCTTATGGCTGCAGGGGCAGTATTGAGTAACCTGGAAAAAGGTGCCCATTTCAAACGGCCTCGTACTCAATTCTTGCTTGTACAATATGCATATTATTATTACTATTGGATAAAAAAACACTCTAGTTTCTAAAACCGTTTGAATTATTTCTCTAAGTGAAACAGAACTCATTCTGCAGCCCACTTCCTATCCGGAAGTGAGATTTCTGAACGCGAGGTCTCTGTTCAAGAGCTTGCCTATAAATGGGCATGACACTTAGGAGTATACATACACGTCATACACCTTCCCCTAGATGTCAAGAGGAAGTGAGAGCAGAAATGAGTTGATTATCTTGTTCTGAGGTGGAATACATCATCTTGGAATGAGGGGTCCGCCATTTTTTTTTCTTTTCGAAAGCGCGAAGTTGGACCTGGAATCGCCTTCTGGAAAGCTGTCGTTATGGGCGAATACAATCTCCGGCTTAGATTTTATTTGATACATGTCACAATAGCATCCTAAAGTATGTTTTTTCAATATAGTTTTATTATATTATTGAAATTTATTCGGGACGTTAGGCGTGTTGCGTTGTTTGACTTTGTTCACGAAGGAGAGCTTAGCGTCGCATGGCCAGTGTGCTTGCTAATTCAAGAGGGAAAGAAGTCGTTCTGAATCCAAACAAAGACGGTTCTGGACAAAGGACCCCTTGTACAACATTCTGATGGAAGATCAAGAAAGGTAGGACCCAATTTGGGATGCTATTTCATATATCTGTCGAACTGTGCTATCGCCACCTTTTTCCTTGAATCAATGCTGTTGTGTGTTAGCGATTGTAGTAAGCTAATATAATGCTATATTGTGTTTTCGCTGTAAAACACTTAAAAAATCGGAAATATTGGCTGTATTCACAAGATCTTTGTCTTTCATTTGCTATACACCATATATTTTTCAGAAATGTTTTATGATGAGTAATTAGGTATTTGACGTTGGTGTCTGTATTTACTCTGGCTGCTTCGGTGCAATTTGTGAGGTAGCTGTGATGGTAGCAGTAATGTAAAACTGATTTATAGCTCAAATATGCACATTTTTCGAACAAAACATAGATTTATTGTATAACATGTTATAAGACTGTCATCTGATTAAGTTGTTTCTTGGTTAGTTTGGTTGGTTCTAGGTTAGTTAGGTTGGCTTTGTGCATGCTACCTGCATGCTACCTGTGCTGTGAAAAATGTCTGTCCTTTTTTGTATTTGGTGGTGAGCTAACATAAATATACGTGGTGTTTTCGCTGTAAAGCATTTTAAAAATCGGACATGTTGGCTGGATTCACAAGATGTTTATCTTTCAAATGCTGTATTGGACTTGTTAATGTGTGAAAGTTAAATATTAAAAAAATATATATTTTGCATTTCGCGCCCTGCACTTGAGCTGGATGTTGTCATAAGTGTACCGGTGTCGGGCTTGCAGCCTGAAGAAGTTATTAATAAAGTTATCTCAATCATGTAATATAAATCTACAGAGAAACATGCATAGGAAAAAGTACAAAAATATAGTAGATGTTTGCTGTCAAGTTTCCCAGGTTAGGCTTCCATGTGGTTAGAGCCATCTTCTCCTCGGTGCAATTGTGCGATCATTAACTAAATGATACAGATGTAGGATCTTAATTTGATCACCCTGTTGCAGGAGACATTCCTGCAAGGAATAACTTGTAATGTATTTCATGTTTAAACAGGCATCTGTAATCTACATTGTTACATTTCTGACTTGATTTTCCCTTATGAAGAAAATGCATCAGCGCCTACAAAAATGTCCATTAATTGTAATCCACAAAATAATTCACATTTCCTTTTGCTGCAGGATTATTTTCCTGCTGTAGAAAACTGGCTTAAATTAAGATCCTACATCTCTACATGATGCAGCTGTTAAAGATGATTGTCCTTTCATCAATGAACAATGTACCAAAGTTTCATGAATGGACAAAATAAAGAAATTGTGTGGGCATTTCAATCATGAATGATTGACAGAGGAAGCCCGTTTCAATTTGTATTTAGAGACTGGATCGAATAGCTGTGGGCATATTGCCTCAATTGGGTTTATGGGTAACGTGAAAACACATGGACTAGAGCCAAGAAGTTTATCTAGCAGGAGGATTCCCACAGCTCGTCTTTTGGACAGTGTAGGCCCGAACTGTAGTCCAAACCTCTCACAGACGTGATGAATCATATCTCTAATCATGAGCTTTCCTTTCTTCCATTGTATTGTAGATAACAGTAAAACTCAACATAAAAAATGCTAATGTTTCATGTGTTAAAACTTTACGTTCATGTCTTGAGATCTCCATTGGAGCTTGACTTCAACTTCACATTTTCGATTTCCGTTTGTTGGGGAAAAATATATTTGTTTTGACAGGTTATGATAAAGAATACAAATATTTCCATCAGTAAAGAGCTGTGATGTTGGCGGAGATGCAGAGMGAAATTGAGGAAAAGTCACAGCTCAATGGGCTGTGGCCATTCCAGCAAAACAGAATTAAATATCCATAGCTGGCGTTTATTAAAAGGAAAACGGAATATTTTGTACATCCAATAGTTGCATGTTGGTTGTGAATACAATGACAGGGTGGTGTGCTGTTGTGGTTTTGTGAGCATACACTAATATGTTGACTAAACTGGCGTTGCAAAATAAATGTACATATTCATGTTATTCAGTTATTTCATCCAAACTGCTTGCGCGCATCAATGGGCATCTGTGTAGTCAAACGCAGAAATAGAACTTGGATCTATTTTAGACTCTTGACGCACTGCAAGCCCTGCCTATCCCATCTACTCATTGGTTTTTATGAGCATACTAACCCACATGGGTGATTTGAAAGATGAAGTCCACACTCCAATCCAGTTGGTGGCGGTAATGCACCTTTGTTGCCACAAAAGAAGAGAAGAAGTAAACTAATAAAAGGAGCAGAATGATGAACGAGGAGAGATTAATCAAAGAAAACTAACAAAAAACTGTACTAGGTTTCCCCATTCATCTGTGGATGAATTGTCTGAGTAGAGAACAAAAGAATTCCGATGACTCAAAATGTGCAAAAATTCTACAAAGATCCAGATAAAAAGGATCATATGCATGTTTATCTCCCAGGACACAATGTTTATCTCCCAGGACAAATTAGCTAGCAACAGCAAGCTAGCTAAATGTCCATGAATGTTTCAAATAGGTTTCTGCCTGTCCCCAAATTATACTGAACAAAAATATAAAAGCAACATGTAAAGTGTTGGTCCCATGTTTCATGAGCTGAAACAAAATGTCACAGAAATGTTCCATATACACAAAAAACGTATTAATTTCCAATTGTGTGCACACATTTGTTTACATACCTGTTAGTGAGAATTTCTCCTTTGCAAAGATAATCCATCCACTTGAAGGGTGAGGCATATCAAGAAGCTGATTAAACAGCATGATCATTACACAGGTGCACCTTGTGCTGGGGACAATAAAAGGCCACTCTAAAATGTGCAGTTTTGTCACACAACACAATGCCACAGATGTCTCAAGTTTTGAGGGAACGTGCATCTGGCATGCTGACTGCAGGAATGTCCGCCAAGGCTGTTGATAGAGAAGTGAATGATCGTCTCTCTACCATAAGCCGACTCCAAACATTATTTTAGAGAATTTGGCATTACGTCCAACCAGCCTCAAACCACAGACCGAGTGTAACCAAGTCATCCGAGGACCTCCACATCTGGCTTCTTCACCTGCGGGATCGTTTGAGATCAGCCACCCGGAAAAAGCTGACAAAACTGAGGAGTATTTCTGTCTGTAAAAAAGCCCTTTTGTGGGGAATAACAAATTCTGATTGGCTGGGCCTGGCTCCCCAATGGGTGGGCCTATGGCCTCCCAGGTCCACCAATGGCTGTACCTCTGCCCTGTCATGTGAAATCCATAGATTAGGGCCTAATGAATTCATTTCAGTTGACTAATGTCATTATATGAACTGTAACTGTAAAAAAAAATCAATTGGTAAATGTTGTGTTTATATTTTTGTACAGTATAATATAGTTGGTTCACAGTTGGTTTTGATATTTTAACCTGTCTGTCATGAACGTGTCTGGTGGGGATAGACAAAATCAACATGCGCACGATGGAGCACACGGACGCACGTTCGGAGCCGGTTTGGTCAAGGTGTAAGAGTGAATTTACAGACCTGCCTGTTCATAATGTCCTCTCTAGCAGCTCCTAAATGACCCACTCACAGCAGCTTGTCCACACTGGCGTAACACAGTTTTTCTGGACCTTCCCCAAAGAAAGAAAAAAATCAGTTACCTAATAAATGAGTTACCTAATGGATAAATGGGCCCATTTGGTCATCATTTTCTCATATTAAGCCTAACACTTCACAAAGCTATACACGGTGTCGCAAGGTTGTCATGGTTTAGACTGCTGGCGGCAAATAATGTAATTACCTGTTCAGTAATTAAAGCATGCACCGATAATGACAACTCAGGGAGAGAGGGTTTATTTTCAGGTCATTTCAACATCTCTTTCCTAGCTACATGTCTCTGAAATGCCTTTCACGAAATCTATCTCTAGTAATTAATTTTGACTACATCTGGTGCCCGTGGTCAAACAGGTGTTACTTGATTGACATTTCTAAAATGCTAAAGACTGTGGAGGGCAGAGGAATGAGGACAAATTAAGAGGTAAGGTAAGGTTGCCTGGTATTGTTGGTGCTGTAGTGGTGGGAATTCATAGCTAAAAACTAAAATGTAGTTATATAGCTGCTGCTTCGAGTTGCCTCCATGTAGCAGCTCATGTGTCTTTCAGAAGAATTGAGAAAGTGGGCAGTTGGAATGTGGTTTTTGTGGGGTGAGTCCTTCTGGCACTTCAACAACAAATTGTGAAATGGTGATTTGGAGTGGCAGAGATTGGCCCAGGGTATGATAACATAAGATGGAAGCAGGTGGCATCAAGCGAGGATCAAATAGATAACCATTTATCTGATGGGACTCATCCCTGACAGGGACGGTGAAATGAAAACATCAAAGAAAATAAGAACAATTATTTGACCTAGTGTTGACGACCATTCAATAATAATTCACATTTCCTGTTGCTGCAGGATTATTTTCCTGCTGTAGCAAACTGGCTCAAATTAAGATCTCACATCTGTACATGTTCCACCTGTCAAAGATGATTGTCCTTTCATCAATGATCAATGTACAGTGGGGCAAAAAAGTATTTAGTCAGCCACCAATTGTGCAAGTTCTCCCACTTAAAAGAATGAGAGAGGTCTGTAATTTTCATCATAGGTACACTTCAACTATGACAGACAAAATGAGAAAAAAATCCAGAAATCACATTGTAGGATTTTTAATGAATTTATTTGCAAATTTATGGTGGAAAATAAGTATTTGGTCACCTACAAACAAGCAAGATTTCTGTCTCTCTCACAGACCTGTAACTTCTTCTTTAAGAGGCTCCTCTGTCCTCCACTGTTACCTGTATTAATGGCACCTGTTTAAACTTGTTATCAGTATAAAAGACAACCTGTCACAACCTCAAACAGTCACACCTCCAAACTCCACTATGGCCAAGACCAAAGAGCTGTCAAAGGACACCAGAAACAAAATTGTAGACCTGCACCAGGCTGGGATGACTGAATCTGCAATAGGTAGCAGCTTGGTTTGAAGAAATCAACTGTGGGAGCAATTATTAGGAAATGGAAGACATACAGACCACTGATAATCTCCCTCGATCTGGGGCTCCACGCAAGATCTCCCCCATAGGGTCAAAATGATCACAAGAACAGTGAGCAAAAATCCCAGAACCACACGGGGGACCTAGTGAATGACCTGCAGAGAGCTGGGACCAAAGTAACAAAGAGCCTACCATCAGCATAACACACCTACGTGCCGCCAGGAGACTCAAATCGGCAGTGCCAGACGTGTCCCCCTGCTTAAGCCAGTACATGTCCAGGCCCCTCTGAAGTTGCTAGAGAGCATTTGGATTGATCCAGACGAAGATTGGGAGAATGTCATATGTTCAGATGAAACCA